>NC_133031.1:35627500-35645000 GCF_048771995.1 Taeniopygia guttata | reverse complement strand
AAATTTTCTAATTCTTTCCAACCTAAAGAAATCCAGTTTGCAAAGACTATTTTGAAGTTTTTCCCTGTGTTTTTTGCAAGCCCCATAAGTGGAGAGCAGATGAAGCAGGCAGGGATTCCTTCAGAGGAGCACCAGGGGCACTGGCTGTGGTATCACAAAATCATGGAATGGTTTGGGTGGGAAGGGACCCTAAATCCCACCCAGTGCCCCCCTGCCATGGCAGGGACACCTCCCACTGCCCCAGCTGCTCCAGCCCCAGTGTCCAGCCTGGCCTTGGGCACTGCCAGGGATCCAGGGGTGCCACAGCTGCTCTGGGAATTCCATCCCAGCCTTGCCCACCCTGCCAGGGAACAATTCCCAATCTCCCATCCAGCCCTGCCCTGGCAGTGGGAGCCACTCCCTGGGTCCTGTCCCTCCATCCCTTGTCCCCAGTCCCTCTGCAGCTCTCCTGGAGCCCCTCCAGGCCCTGGCAGAGCTCTGAGCTCTCCCTGGAACTTTCTCCTCTCCAGGTGAGCCCCCCAGCTCTCCCAGCCTGGCTCCAGGCAGAGACAGCTCTACTGGTAAAATAAGAGTATTTCCAGTTCAATCCCAATGATGTTCCAGCAGGGATTCAGACAGCAATGGAACTCAGCTTTGGAAGAGTGGATGGAGTGGGATTATCATCATTTTTCTGTAAGTGTTTTTTTGGTATTGTGTTTTTAACAGAGAGCCCTGAAATACAATGAAACACCTGCCAGAGTCCCCACCAGCCATCACCCAACTTCCTCCTTCCACCTGCTCCACACTCTTCCCTACTCCAGCATCACTGCCCACTCCCTGTTAAGACAAAATTTTAAGTCCCATGGAAAAGAAGCTCTTTCCTTGGCCTTCATTAGAGCAAATACAATAAAGCATCCAGCTGGTGACGTTCTTCGTTTTATCATTGCTCTTGTTTGACTGTTGACAATCTCTGTGGGGTTACTCCGTTTGCTTATTGCAAAATAAATCATATTTGAAGTTATCACTTCTAGGTCAGGTTTTAATTTGCTGGACTTCATTTGGGAAAAAGAAAACATGTGTTTTCTGCCTGAAACATTTGCAATGCAATAATTAACAGGGTGCCAATATTCCAGTCCTAATGACTGTCTAATCTTAGTGGTGCGTGTATGGAGTATTTTAATATTTCATCATGTTTTATTTCAATTGCACTGGAGTGAAGCTGCAGTTGCGTTACACCACAGACTAAATTGTTTTAAATCACTGAAGTAAAAATATGACTTCATTTCTCTGTCTTTTTCTTGACAATGCAAAATTAAAAGAGTCACTCATTTTTAAAGATCTGTGGGGAAAAAAAAAATGTTCTCTCCAGTTTTGCTTTGTAACGCAGGATCCTGGCAGAGATGATCCCATGGAAGGTTTGTACCTCTCCAGGAGAACTTCTCTGCTTCACCTCACTCCTTCCTGGGCAGAGATGAAGAAAATTCAGGGAGATTTTCAAGCCCCTTGCAGGGCCTGAAGGAGCTCCAGGAGAGCTGGAGGGGGACTGGGGACAAGGATGGAGGGACAGGACACAGGGAGTGGCTCCCACTGCCAGAGGGCAGGGATGGGTGGGAGATTGGGAAGGAATTCTTGGTTGTGAGGGTGGGAAGGGGCTGGGATGGAATTCCCAGAGCAGCTGTGGCACCCCTGGATCCCTGGCAGTGCCCAAGGCCAGGCTGGACACTGGGGCTGGAGCAGCTGGGACAGTGGGAGGTGTCCCTGCCATGGCAGGGGGGCACTGGGTGGGATTTGGGGTCCATCCAGCCCAAACCTCTTCTGTACTTGTTGCTTCAAAATATTTGAACTTATTTACAATTAGGTAGGATATGAATATGATAAAAGTGATATAAAAACTGAGGACAACCCCTCCATGGGCAGTGTCCATAGCAGTGGGGACATCACAGACTCCCAGGGGCAGGAAACACTCAGGTGTGGAGATCCAGATGCTGACTGTCCCAGGGGATCAACATCTCCACCCAGGACAAAGGGCAGGGGCAGCCCAGCTTTAGAAACCACACCTCAGTTTCTCCAAGCCTCAGTGGGTACTTTGCACAACCAAAACTTCCAAAATATCCCTTGAATTTACAAAATAGTTAAGAATAATTCCACCAGAGGATTTTGCATTACATGTTGGCTGCACAGAATCACCCAGATGAAATTTAATTTACAGCAATCAGCGCGAGGTGAAGGTGCACGAACTGAACTTGATGCGGTGCATTCCGTGTTTTACTGGGCAATGTACTTTTAAATCCTTATTAACATAGCTGTGCAGGTGAGAGATGTGAGCCAACTCCCTAAATTAAAATTAAAAATTGCAGTTATACACACATTTACACACTGAACTCCTCCAACCACTCATGTTCCCTGAAAAATCCATCGACTGCTTCTGATGGCAAATATTAAACCTTCCCAAAGAGGAAACACCATTGTCATAAATAAACCTCATGGATGCCCCAGGACTTTATCCTGAAACCAGCCTCCAATTCCTAATTGCTGGTGTAACAGTTCACTGGAACAGGATAAAGCAGTGAAGAGTTAGTGACCATCTCTGACAGCTCCTGGAGCACAGACGAGGTCCCTGAGGATTTACAAAGCCGGGGGAAAAGGAGACAGGAAGAAATTATAGACCAGTCAAACTTTGATATTGGGAGCGATAATGGAACAAATTATTAAAATATTTATAAGCATCTCAGGTTCATAAGGTTATAAAGCACCAAACAAATCTAATCTTTTCCTTTGACAAGATAATTGGCCTCATGGATAAGGGGGGGCAGCAGTAGGGGAAATATATACTGACTTTATCAAGATTTTTATATACCTTTGCTGTGACACTCTCATAAAAAAAGAGGGAAATACAGCTTACATTAACAGAGTCTAAGGTGGACACCAAGAAAAGTTTTAAAAAATTTAAGCAGGGTTTTTACTGCCTGGTTACAAGGGCAACAGGGAGCTCAGAGGGAAATGGTGTTTTGCAGTAATGTCAACTGGAAACACCAGTTTTGTGTTTTAATGCCAGTAAGATGAACTTCAAACACCAGCTGCCAACTGGGATGACATTGTAGCTCCAGCTTTTCCAGTGTTTGGTTGAATTGATTGGAATTGGTTGAACTGGTGTGCATTATAAATCCAGTACACACCAAGCTGGGAGAGGGTCCAAGCAGCTTATGTGAAAAAATCAGAAATCAAAATCATTTAGATGAATTACGAGAACTAGTCCAAGCCAGCAAGACAGGAGGGTCATGAGCAAGTGCAGAATGCAGCTATTAGAATGGAAATAAATCAATTATCTACCCAGAAAGCAGTTCAGAGAGTCCCTTTCAGCCTCCCCTGTTCTGTGACTGTTGTTGTTTTTCAAATTTGTACTTATTAATAATTATGTAGCATATGAATGTGATAAAATTGACCATTAATCATGAGAGATCATGATGAAAAAGAAAATTATTATCTGCAAGATTAAATATGGGCCTCACAGACAGGACAGTGACGGACGCAGACTGCAGAAAAAACAATTTTTAAAATTTTCTCACAACAGCCTCAAAATGCAGGGAAATGTGATCTAAATAAGCACTGAGTGAAAGAGACACCAAGAGTCTTGTGGGGCTAATCCAGCATCAGTCATTGCCCACCAGACCCCCTCTGAGGAGGCACTCCCTGAAATACTGCACCTCACTCTGCACCCAAAAAATAAAGATACATTTTTGAAGCCATAATTAGAATTTAATTAAAAACAACTAAAACAGTATTTCAGGAAAAATTCATTCCTGGAGGAAATGTTAAGCTAAGTTCTGTAGTCCAGAGCAGGAGGCGTGGTGCAACCATGTAAGTATTTACAGGTTATGACTGATGTGATGAACCAACACAACGAGAGCAATGTCTGCAGGGACAGGGTGGGATTGATGGGATTGTCCTGTGCAGGACCAGGAGATGGACTCCATGAGCCTTCTGGGTCCCTTCCAACTCAGGGTATTCCATGCTTCAACAAAAATGGGCCAAGGCTGAAAAAAAAAGAGAACTGGGACAAAGCACTTAATGATGGAAAATAACTCTACAAGACCTACTCAACACCAGCTTTGGGCACCTTTACAAACGCAGGAATTCTGGAATTATTCTTGCAGGCTGCTCTGTGTTGCTTCTTGGGTTAGAAAGATGAACAAAATGAGTTTTCATTTGGAAGAGCAGAGATGTGAAACCACTCTTAGTTTCAAAGTAGCCTGGCTTAAACCATGGAGAGGACTGCAGGAATTACCTCTTTGTACCTATGATTTAGAACAGACAAGTTTCTTGAAGAAGAAAGAAACACGTTATTATTATTATTATGGAGAAACAACAGTGAAATTGTGAGCAAAATGCTCAGTTCTAATGCAAATGAAGGTTGGACTGGACTCTGTATCTATGGGATCCCAGGATGGTTTGGCTTGGAAGGGACCCCAAATCCCACCCAGTGCCACCCCTGCCATGGCAGGGACACCTCCCACTGTCCCAGCTGCTCCAGCCCCAGTGTCCAGCCTGGCCTTGGGCACTGCCAGGGATCCAGGGGTGCCACAGCTGCTCTGGGAATTCCATCCCAGCCCTGCCCACCCTGCCAGGGAACAATTCCCAATTCCCAATCTCCCATCCATCCCTGCCCCTGGCAGTGGGAGCCATTCCCTGTGTCCTGTCCCTCCATCCCTCATCCAAAGCCCCTCTCCAGCCCTCCCCAGACAGAGATTCCATTTTATGGCTGTAGAACCAACTCACTGCTGAAAAACAACCCTGAAGGGGAGCTGCCAAACACCACCAGAATAAAATGTGTTTATTTCTGCCGTGGCCCAGCCTGAGGAGCACTGGGGGTGATGGGGTAGCCCCATGTGCTGGGCTGTGGTCCCAGCTCTGGGTGTTCCCTCTGCCCCACACCATCGAAATCATTAATTAAAACACATCTGTGCAAATCTCAGATGTGACACTCCACTCGCCTGTCCACAGTGCCTGCAAGCACAGCAGCCTTCACAGAGAAAGAAAACAGGGAAAACTGTGATCATGAGGGAGCTTTGTTCCTAAGACTTCGAAATATATTCTTGTTTAAAACAATTTACACCTTGCAATGGACATTTGAGAAAAATGAGTGGTTGGCTTTAATTACAAACTCTGAGGCACAGGCACCAGCTTGGCCAGGAGCAGCGTGAGCAGCCACATCCACATGGATCTTCCCAGGTAATGGAATAATTCACAGGAACCCATTAGGCTTCATGAGAGCACTTTATTTAGTAATGGAGATCTACTGGGCTCTGCATGGATCGTATTAACTTGGCTCAGGAGCAGCTCCTCTGCTCTATCAACCACGTTTTTGCACATGCCATGGAATATTTCTACTTTACGTGGTCCATCCTTGCATTTTATGTTTAATACTGAAGAGCCCAGTAAATCCACGCTGCAAACGTGGGGGGTTTTACTGTGTGCTCAGTCAGGGAGATAAACACTAAAACAAAATAAACTCGTCTTCAAAATGGCTTGAGGAAAACCTGGGGCAGCAGTGAAAGCTGACTGGAGATGATGCCATGGGAGAAGGTGGGGGCTTCTTGACAGCCACATGGTGTCCTTATAGAATCAGTGAAAGGCAATTAATCAGGGAATCACAGAAGGCTTTCAGCTGGCAGAGATCTTAAAGACCATCCAGAGCCACCCCCTGCCACAGCTTCCACCAGATCAGCCTGCTCCAAGCCCATCCAACCTCAAACACTTCTCTTTAGTAAGGGGAGGCATTATTCTGATGCCTGGATTTGAGATTTTAACTTATTTTTTCAAAATGTATCCTTTTAAAGCCTATTTAGTTTTTTCCAGAGGCAGAGGCTTTAATATCTTCTTCAAAAGTAGGAAAAACCTGAAAACCCAGACACACAATGCCATGTGCTGGCAATTGATGTATAGCACACAGCGTGTCCCTGCCCATGCAATGAGATCATTTTTAAGGTCCCTTCCAACCCAAAATATTCTGTGATTTTGCATGTATTATTTAGAAGTGTTCTTTGGGGCATTTTGAAGAGTTTTGGGGCATTTTGAACTTCAGGCTGGTTGTAGCACCATGGTCTCCAACCACACCTCCAGGGTGAAGTTGTTGTCACTCACATCAAAAACCCACTCAGAGGCAGCCTGGAAGGTCACCTCAGCCACACAACTTCCATCTCCACCAAAAAAGCCATCTCCAAATATTTGGAGTCTCATTCTCCAAATAGGATTTGTCAAAACAACCCGGAGTAAGGCAGCCTGCCTGGAGAAAGCCCCTCTATAAATAGCCTAGCAGGGATAAAAAAATGCTCTGCTGCATGGGAGAGGGAGTTAAACCTAAACAAACTTTCAACACCAGCTGAGTTTACATATTTAAACTTGGAGGGTGCCAAAGTTGCAGCCGAACTGGCACCGAAAAGCCTAACAAAAAAAGTCATATATTGACAAAACACACAGTCATAATAAAACCACATCCAGTTAATAACTTTGAGAACTAATGTTAACTCCTAGCACAATAGAAAAGTCTCCTTAAACACAATAAAGCACTGATATAATTTACTCTCAGCTCCTTTTCAAAACATTACTCTCTGCCCACAATCACATTCAGATTACAAAATTCCTTTTGTAGTTTTCTCCTAGCTGTGGGAATAAAATAAACCACTTAGATGACAGTAAAGTGTCTGTAAAATATATAACAGCAATAACTCCTGGTGGAAATGCAGCAGATATTTATACAAGAGCCAAAGCAGGGAGCAGTGCTAATGCCCAGGGAGGGGGTGTTTGGAGAGGCCTCTCCTGGGTGAGGTCCTGCTGCTGCAGCCTCTGTCCCCAGCCCCAGTCTGGTCCCCAACACGAGGTGACAAGTGCTGGGGGAGCCTCCACAGCCTAGCAGCAGCTAGGAATAACCTGCCTTATTAAAGGGAATTTATTTCAATTATAGAACAGAGGCACAGAATCATTGTGGATGGAAAAGACCTCCAGGATTATCAAGTCCAAGCTGATCCCCTCCTTGTCCCCAGCCCAGGGCACTGAGTGCCACCTCCAGGCCTTCCTTGCACACCTTGCCCATGGATGGGCAATCCAAACTTCCCTGGGCAGCCCCTGCCAAGGCCTGAGCACCTTTCCATGGAGGAATTCCCGCTGATTTCCATCTTGTTTTCCAGTTGTAGAACGTAAGGATCGAGTAATTATGCAAGGATGTTGTTTATCAAATACAATATCCATCCTTCTTGAATGGTGTGCTTGAACTTCTGAGATGGAAGGAGGGATGCCCAGTGGTTTAGATGAGGTATTAGGAAAAGTTTTTTCATGGAAAGGGCTGTAAATCAATGGCGCTGGGAAGTGATGGAGTCACCATCCTGTTCACAAATGCTTTAATGGTGACCATGGTGCTGGCTGACAGTTGAACTTGATGATCTTAAAGGTCTTTTCCAACCTTAACTGCTCTATGATTCTATGATTTTACCCAGTGAAGAAGTCTACATTAGCAGAAAAACTAACCCAAGATGGCTAAAGGAGGCCACGACAAGGTGCCCACCATGACCACGACTACATGGATAGAGGAGACCACACAAATATCTCAACCCTGATTCCAGCTGTGGAAGTCCTGCTTGTCCACAGTCTTGTCCTCTCCTCTACACAAGCAGCCAAAGAGAAACAAGCCAAGGTCTCCCAAGACATCTCTTTTTAAAAGTTATCTCATGGCAGATTTACCTGGGGCAAGGAATTGGGAAAAGCAGCTTTGGTCTGTATTTCTCTGCCATCCACCAAAGCAGAAATACTTTCATAGAGCCAAGGAAAACCATTTAATTTACATTCAGTGGTTCCACCAGTGCTGAAAGGCTGGATCTGGACCAGAAGGTGAAGCAGAATTTCCCCCAGGCAGACCCTCCCCACCTGCACCCCATGAAAGGGGCACACAAATGCACCTCCCCACCACCAGCAACATCTGGCTGCAGCTGGAGACCACGGCCAAGCCCTGCTCACCAGGGTCCCTCTACGAATGGAGAACAAATGCATTAATTTGGATATATAAAAACTTACATCCCATTTGAGGTCAGCCAATGTAAATGAAAAGCCCCAATGCCCGGAGCCCTGGACGGCCACATTATTATGGGCGTTAGGGGGAATGTACTGGGTACATCTTTCAGTATGTTTAAAGATGTTCTCGTGGAATTTAATGAAAGAAATTAAGCTTCCAGATCAAAATCGACACTTTTAGAGCTGAAAGAAGAAAACACTGTTGGATCTCCTACTGCAAAGCCCAGCCCTCTGCAAAATCAATGACCTTTGCTTTTGGTGAGAGCTTTTCTCCCTGGTCTGCTTCTAGTGTTGGTTTCCAAGACTGTTTGCAAACATCGATTTTGACGAGAAATCCACATGGTCAAGAAAAAACACATCAAAATATGGAACAAACTACTTTTAATTATATGATTCCAGAATGGTTTGGATTGGGAGGGACCTCAAGTCCCACCCAGTGCCACCCCTGCCATGGCAGGGACAGCTCCCACTGTCCCAGCTGCTCCAGCCCCAGTGTCCAACCTGGCCTTGGGCACTGCCAGGGATCCAGGGGTGCCACAGCTGCTCTGGGCACCTGTGCCAGGGCTGCCCACCCTCCAGGGAACAATTCCCAACTCCCAATCTCCCATCCAGCCCTGCCCCTGGCAGTGGGAAGCCATCACCCCTTACCCTGTCCCTCCATTCCTTGTCCCAAGTCCCTTAATGCTGCCTGTTAATTGCAAAGGTTATTTTAATTAAATATAACCATATTCTGTATAGAACCACACATTTGCTTGGAGGAATCCTGTGTGGTGGAAGGTGTCCCATGGCAGGGAGGTGGAGTGAAATGAGCTTTAAGGGCCCCCTCAACCCAGCCCAGTCTGGGATTCTGTGATTTTTAAGAACTTTCAATAGCTTTGCTGGCCAAGACATGGCAAAGATTGCTGTTCCTAAAAGAATGGCCAGATAAACTGGCCCCAAGACCCCTGAGTATTTCTCCATCCCATGGACAACCTCTCCTGGAAGGTGGTGAGGAGAAGGAGGAGCCTGTTTGGAGGAATATGAAATGCAATTCCAGTCAACAGGACCTGGAGCTGTGGATACAGCACAGGGTACAGAGGAGGACCCTGAGGAGCCTCAATTTGGCAGCCAAATGTAAATGCTGGGAGAGTAACTTCAGCCCCTGTAGATTTTACACCTTCAAAATGCTCTACTACATATGGAAAAGAAACCTCATTTTTGGGTTTACAACAATGTGTGGCCAAAGAAATGAAGGAAGCTGTAGGAAACAATCCAGCCACAATGCACTGATTGAAGCCAAGGCTGATGGACATTTTTAAGTGCAGCAGACTCACCTCCCAAGTTTTGGATGTCTATGTTTTACAGTCTGCAAAAATTATTTTCTCTAACTTTTTCTGCAGGTTGTTTTCAAAGTTGTTTTACTGCGTATAAAACCATCAGGCTTTGGAACCACACATCGGCTTTCTGCATAAAATATCACCTTATCTTTGTATAAGCAAACTATTTTAACTCCCTAGAGTTATTTAGGTAACCATTTGCCATGACCTCTGAATTCTTATCCTGAATTATATTTTTATGTGCTATATAAAGGTACTGTTATGTTTCTGTTTTTATTCCAGGTGCCAAAAAGGACAAGTTTATTGCCAACTGCTTGCTCTGTGTCTTTTTTTTTTGTTTTGTTTTAAAGACTTAACTGACCCACCAGTTGAATTTATTTTTAATTCACACAGGAATGGTTTATGAGGAAAATCACATCTACTATGAAGAAAAAAATGAACAAATGAGCAATATTTGGGGAATAATAATCATCAGCCAAAAGTGTCACCTTGCTGGCAAGACTGAAAGGCCCTGTACCAGCACAAAAGTGCTCTTCTTGCTGTTACGTTTCGTTCCATCCCAAAAATGGACGAAAAGCTATAATCACAGAATCACAGAATGGCTTTGGTTGGAAGGGGCCTTAAAGGGAAATAATATAAACTATTCACACGATGAAAATAATAATAATGAAAATAATAATAATGAAAATAATGAAAATAATAATGAAAATAATAATAATGAAAATAATAATGATGAAAATAATAACAATGAAAATAATAATAATAATAATAATAATAATAATAATAATAATAATAATAATAATAATAATAATAATAATAATAATGTTCTTAAACCACTTCAGATTCCGTGTTTCCTAAATGACTCATAAGTTGACATAGGGCCAATGATGTATAGAGATGGTTTTCCCACACAGCTGAAAGACACGAGGTTTGGATGGGATATTGGGAATTAGGAATTGTTCCCTGGCAGGGTGGGCAGCCCTGGCTGCCCCTGGATCCCTGGCAGTGCCCAAGGCCAGGCTGGACAGGACTTGGAGCACCTGGGACAGGGGAAGGTGTCCCTGCCATGGCAGGGGGATGGAATGGGTTTGGCTTTAAGGTCCCTCCCAACCCAAACCATTCTGGGATTCTGTGGCACCAGAGAGGGGAAAAGAAAGGCAGCACCAAGGTGGCAGTGATGGAAATGATGGCACTGCTTGGGAAGCCAGGCTGGAGAGGGCTGGGATAGCACAAAGGGAATCCCATGCAATTTCTGGCTGCCACCCATCAGAACTCTGTGCTGAGGAGAGCCCTGGGCTGATCCAAGCAGGGTAAGAGGAGCTCTGCCCTGGAGAAGCCGTTGGCAGCACAGGATCAACATGAGGGAAGAGCCAGGAAACTCAGAGTACGCCAGAGCACCACTGCTGGCTACCAGGGAGGATGTTATCTGCCAGCTTTTCTCATCCGTAATGAGAATTAATTTAAATAAAAGAGGAACTGCACAACACAACCCATTAATGAAGGGATACAGCAAGAACAGATCTTGACTGCAGCCCATGAGCGGCGCAGAAAATGTGCTTCCCACAAAGGTTCTACTATCAACATTTCTGAATAATTAATTGGAAATAAAAGCACTTTGAAGCTTAGCATGGTTCCTTTAATGCTTTTTGAATAATTTGCAATATTCGGCAACTTCTGGCACACTGATGTGCGTGGAGTTGTGTTATCACATCACACTCAGGTGACCCACGGAAAGACAGAAATCCATGGAACAGTAAAACATAACCTCCTACATGAAAATAAAAATCAAACATCCTCGTAGATGAAAACTAAATTTAATGTGCGTTCCTGAGGGATGGAAAACGAACCCTGGGAAGGGCTATATTGCCTTGGATTGGTGGAATGAGATGCAAAATGCATATGAAAGGTTTTCATTTGAGCTGATAAAACCGCACGCTTTGGAAACGCAGAGCTCTGCAAGGAACAACACTGAGGTCTGGTGTCAATTTAAATGCACTGAACACCAGGAAAATGCCCCCAACTAAGGCTTCAAACTTGTACAGCACATTTCCACTCAACCCAACTAGATTGCCTGTCACATCTGACATGGCTTGTCAAAAGTTATCCTTCACTGCTCATGGGCAACATGGAGGGTCAAAAGACCAAATACAATGGTCCAACCCATCCCATTTTTTTTCCTTCAGAGCAGCAGATATTGAACTCGAAGATGACAAGACAGAGCAGGTTGAAGCGGCTGCCAGAGAAAGAGAAGCTGTCCAGAGGCGCTGATCTGAAGGAGAAAAACCAGCCAGTCTGTGCATGTCATGGCCGGGGCTCGGGCGCTGACAGTCTCACACAAAAGGCACTGAAAAGCCGAGAAACCTGAAGTGGCCTTTGCAAAACCATCTCAGCCGTTAAAAGGGAGAGCGACGGTCACCCCGGAACGTGAAACGGGATGGAAGGGGAAAGGGATGTCCTGCCTTTCCTTAATCTGCAGCACTATTGGCCAAAGGGGATTTTTCACTCCCTGAAAAATTTTTTTTAAGAGTAGCTTTTTCCATCAGAGTTTATTTTTATTTTAAAAAAAAGCAATGTCTTTCTAAAGCAGCCCAAAATCGTTATAATGTTTTCAGCTGGGGCTTGCTCGTGCCAACAGGAGACATGAAATGATAATTCATGGAATAGCAAGTTATTAACAGCTGCAAATACAGAAAGTGTCACAGCCCTGGTACAATTAGTAGTGTCATGTGAAAGAACAACTGCAGAGATTTTCCACAATATCACTAAAAAAATGTGACCATGTGCTGCAAACATGCCACTAAAACAAATTTCTGTGTAAATTTCCTTCAGGTGTCCGGTGCCCTCCTTACCTCTTCACTGTTACAGCACGAAGCTTCTCTATTTTTAATTGTCTTTGAACCAACAAGAATCCAAACTCCTTCCTGTTTTCTTTCTCCACAATAATTTGAGTTTCACGATTTCTCCATCTGCACACAGTGACCACGGAGCTGGTTGAGATCCCCAACCCTTGGCTTGCCCATGGGCAGCTCTCACTGAGACCGCCCTGAGGAGCAGCCACATCCAGGCACAAGTTAATAACAGGGTATTTCCAACCCTAATCCTTCCTTTGTGTCATCATCTTTGTGCTTTAATTACCTCAAAAGCCACACCAGCTTAAATTAATGAGGGAATCTGGAGTTGCCACCTCCGAGCAGATGTAGAAAGTTCATGTTTGCTGCTGGTGGCAGAGCTGGCTGTAGACTAGAGTGACATTTTTAATACCTGGGTGGCTAAAATATCAGTATTTGAATAGGAAATCTCGCATTTTACACCCTTCTGCAATTCAATGTTTTTCAATCTTTCTGGGTTGCGCTCAGTTTTGTTGGATAACCTTTCCATCTAATCTACCATGTGTCTCACTGAATTTGAGCACCTTATATGTATTCAAATACTTGGATTCAAATGCATATTTTCTTTCACAGGTTTAGATTTTTGGTTTTTTGTTTTGTTTTGTTTTGTTTTTTAATAGTGGTAAAAGTCCTTCAAGTCACTTTATATATTTAGAAAATGAATAAATATAGAAATGAATTTATATATAAATTAATTTATGAACCTACTGGAGTGTGTCCAGAGAAGGACCATGGAGGTCATCAATCCTGGATGCCCACATCCAGAAGTGTCCCAAGCCAGGCTGGATGAGGCTTGGAGCACCTGAGATACTGGAAGAGAAGAAAGTGGAAGAACCCCATGGCAGGGGGTACTACTGGATGGGGTTTAAGGTCCCTTTTAGCCCAAAACATTCTGTGATTCTATGGTGTAACAGTAAATATTTCACCTTGCATGAATAAACAGACCTCATGAATGAAAAAAGAGACTATTTCAGATGCTTTTAAGATCTTTAGTACAAGAAGAAAAAATATTGAAATCTAACTTGCCAGGCTCGTTTCCCATATTTACCTTCCCAAACCGCTCCTCACTCTCTTATTTCCCTGTCCCGAGGTCAGGGGATGAGGACAGGGAGCTGCTGGTGGCCCTGCCTGCCCCACCAGCCTCCCTCCCCTCAGCATCCCAGCCCTCTCCTGGTATTCATGAGCTGCAATTTAATTCAAGTGCACTCGAGTTCCAGCAAACACGGAGGCGCGGGAGCGCTGGGCTCCATGCGAGGAGGGGCCCTGGGTAAATATCAGCGCGGGGCTGGCGTGAGAGGATAACCTGCCCACACATACACCAGCCCAATTAGCCGAGGCAAAGAGAGCTTTTATTCCCCAAGGAGTCCAAGAAAAAAGTCACAGCGAGGCTCTCCAGCATCCAGAGATGAAGCTGTGGCGTGGTCCAGTGCGGCACCCAGCATTAAAGCTACGCCCACCACCCCCATTAAGGGAAATTTGGAAGGGGAGGCAATGCAGAAGATGAAATTTTTGTTGTTATGGATTAAAAGTGGTTCTCTATAGCACAAAAATACATGGAAAGAAACAGTCTCACCTCTGAGGGTAAAGGAAGAAGCACCTTGACCTAGGCATGAAAGTCCACCATCAGTAAAGCCTTTGCTGCTTCAAGAGTCATCAAGACGATTTTAATGTATAAAGTTGAAAACTCTTTCACTAGAGAAAAGAGGAATTTAAAACTTTAAAATAGTCACTGAAAGCATATTAAATTAATCTGATTAACAGACTTTTCCCAGGATATTATTATCAAATACAGCCCAACCAGTGAAAGCCTGTAAGAATTCCAGGCATTTCAAGTACGCAAATAGCCTAACTAATTTCTAATAACTGACTCCATCCTTTCTGATTTACTTGCCTCACCAAATCCCTGCAATAATGCTCATTTTCAGAACTTTCTGAAATACAGAACACAAGGAAACCCAAGGAAGAACAAGACTGATGAAGGTATACCACCAAATAGGAAAAAACACAAGTAGTCAAGAAATTAGGAGAAAAGGAAACTTTAACACGAAATTGGAAAGAACTACACTCAATAGAGTTCCTTCTTTTATTAGAAATAAAATTCTAATTGGGTGTAGAGTCTGACACTGTAACACTTTGGGTTTTTCACAGAATCAGAGAATGGTTTGGCTTGGAAGGGACATTAAAGATCATACAATTCCAGCCCTCCTGCCATGTTTTTCAAGAAAATATTGTAGTTCAAAGGCTTTCAAAACCAAAATTATCTGGTTTAACAGGAGGAGAGCGTGCATTTTTATGGCATGCCCATTAAAAAGGCTCAGGGATTTCTGAACCAACATAGCTTGCCTAAAATATGCGTTTCTTTCCCCGTGTGGCAGCTCCCCCGTCACCTCCTGGCCGCCCCAGCCTGTGGCTGAGCCGAGACCACCTTGGCGAGCAGCATTTCCCTGCTGCTCCAGGCTAAACTCTGGCTGTGGAGAGAACCAGGGAACCCAACAGCCTCTTTAACATCCCACAACGAATTACTGACAAGTCATTTTTTTGCTCCATATTGCAAGTCAATGTGGCAACACCGGGTTTTTTTTTTTTTTCCTATTTACAAACATGCACCGTGCCTCAGCTCGGAGCTGTTTGGGCGCTGATACAAGATTCATAATGGCTGTCAGAATCTGCAATTTTTCCTTTTGTTTTATGAGGTCAGGCAATATTACCTGCACTGATGTATTCCATTTCCCCAGCTGAAAACCTTCTCATTTGAGCACGACAGGTTGAGGGAGTCATGATTTTGCAACCTACCATGTGAAACACAGCGCGAGGGGGCAGGTGCCTAACCCCACGTTCTCCTTTTGCTCTTGTCCACTGGCAACAGTAAATTAAACTGTCAAAAACGGAATTGTCCTGTCATCAACAAAGCTACAGCTTCACAAGTATTGCAACATCAGATATATTTCTAATTCTGCATTTCCCTGCACCTGTAATTTCATCAGCAACTCACGCTGGCCCATGGTGAGAAGCTGTCCAGGGGACACTGGTGGGCTCCTTGGGAGGCTTGACATGGCATTTCAGAGACGGAAATTAATGAATAGCAGCAATTTGTTATATAGATATTAAAAAAGGGCTCAGGATGAGGTCCTGACCACCCACATTGCTCTGCAGCTTGGAGGAGGCTGGGGTGCTAATGGGGTGGGACACGAGACACACGGAGCTGCAACAAAGGACCAGAACTTAAACATATTTAAAAGCAATGATTGCACAGATAAAGTGCATTTGCGCCCAAAATCTGTGTCTTCGCCTTTTGGCCCTTTTAGAGTTTAAAAGTGCCTCTGAGAAGTTTCCTCTCCCACTGAAGGGATTTATCTTCGCACACGCTGCCTGGTGAGCTGGTGGCAGAAACAATGGTTTTTGGGGAGTAAATCCAGGCCGCTGCAAGTTCAGATTTGGAACACTCAAACCAGTGGTTCCTTCTGCCATGCAGTTCTCCAGGGGTGATCCCAAAGCATCATGATTAAGAATCTTCCTTACAGAATTTAAGGGTGATTTCAATTTTCACTTGAAGCTGACTTGTACCTTTTTTTTTAACCTGCTTTCGTTCTCTTGGAATAATTCACAAACCTCACATGTTACACAGAAGTACAAACTGCCCAGAAAATACGCATTTTTTGCAAAACTAATTAAAATATTGTCAAAGTATCATTTAAATGCATAAACTAAACACACTATCCAGTGGAAGGGTTATACAAATTACCATCATTAAAGTGAAAGGGAACATCTCTCCCGATGTGCTGATAAACAAGAAAAAAGGGCTTGTTGTTATTAATTCAACATAGCAATCAAATATTGTTTTAGATTACCTCTATAAAAATTCCAAGCTTATCAATCATTAAACTGTGGACAGAAAGTTAAATTGAGATAAGAAATCATTTCACGCAGCTTAATGCAGTCAAAGTGACTCAATATTCCTTTATTAATTCTCATTTAATATCACTTTAAATTGCCGCCATTATTATCCTACGGTAGGCGAAGGGCTCAGTGTAATTAGTCTGTATTAAGCCCTTTTTATTTATAAGGAGCCAAATAAACAAACCCACTTTAATTACCTGGGTGCCACAATATTGATCTGAGCATCAAATTTTTATAGGGCTTGATTTGGACGCTGCCACGGGGTTGGGTGGGTGGGTTGGGGCCCCCGGGGCCCCCCGCGAGCTCGCCCACCCCGACGCGCCGCCAATTACCAGAAGAGGCAAAAGTCAACGAAGGCAGGGAATCTTCTCCCTCCCAAACCTTGTTCTCTCCCACTTCAGAACGCGGTGTTAACGACATACAAATTTTGAGGTCATTAAGTATAAACAGGAATTGAAAGGAAGACAGGCGCGCTTCCAGGAGATGCCGATGTCAGCATTTCAAGTACTCTCCTAATCCCACAATGCAAGTTTCAGCATTATTGTCTCAATTTAACTTGCATTAGTACCTAGCACCTTGATTACACTGTTGGGGTGGTAATCTTCGCCTGCATATGCCATCATTACTTATGTCAAGCCTCTCGAGTTGTTATGAATACTATGTTGTTTTACGAGAGAGAGGAAATTAGTGCCAGTCCCCCAGAGTTTTGGGTGCTTAACACTGAAGCACTACACAGCCCTCTCAAATCCCACAACAAATCCTTGTTTAGTGCCACATGGAGATAAGGACTTTGCAGCAACATCCCAGCATAAATAACCCGCATCTCTTTTTATTTGTAAAATGTCAAAAAGGAAAGAATCTCCCTTCTGCAAATTTTTTTCCCTTTCCGCCTGAAGCGCCTGGAATTGTTGGGATGTCCCGCCTTGGTCGTCGCTCCACTGCAACCCCGAGCACACCCTGCATTTTTAGATCGGTTTAAAATGCAATTTTTCGTTATGTTTTTAATAAAAATGAACTTATCAAGCCTGGCAGAAAGGCGCTGTAGTAAGATGAGACTTCCCTCAGGAGTGCAATAAAGAGAGAAATCGTTGCCTGGCACGTTTCGCCCTCTCAATGTTTTTTTAAACATGATCCACTATGTTGTTGAAAAGAATTATTTTACAGTATTGTAGGGATTCTTGCATTGTCTGTTTATTCTGTTTACACAGCAAATGAAACCTTCGATATGAATAGGTGAACTCCCCGGGGAGAAAAAGAAATTCAGAAATGATGTACAGATGGGGACAGGGGCCCACGGAAAGCGAATATAAATTAACGTGCCCTCAACAGTCACATCTGGAGCAGAACAGGCCAAATAAA
>NC_133031.1:35485000-35622500 GCF_048771995.1 Taeniopygia guttata | reverse complement strand
TTAAAACTTTTTAACTTCCTTGCAGTTAGGAAATTAAATGCAAAATGGCACTCTAGCCTAGTCATAAAGTTGTTGTTTTTGATTCAACTAAGTGTCACCTAAATAATAAAATCCAAATCAAATGCAACTAACGTACAGAAGACACTAACCCAAGCAATTAAGTAAACAGAGAAACTACAGAAAAGCTAGACTGGAAAAATTCATTTGGAAAGTCTTCTCCCAAAGCTGTCTGCCTTGGACTTGTTGGTTGATTAATCTTGATGAAGACCTTTAGAGAACAGCTGACAGTTTTCAGCTGCATCGCCTGTACTAAACCTGTTTTAAGAATTATTTTACACACAGACTCCACCCTGTAGTGAACCTCCATTCCCTCCCACCTGCAAATTTAAGGACTGTGCCAGCTCAAGCTATTCCTCTACTCAGCACCAAGACCACCACCTGAGGAGGTCCAAAGCCTTACTGAAAATCAAAACATCTTCCTCTTCTCACTGATGGAAAAATGAAATTGATAACCCATCATTTGATAGGTCCACAATCATTGCTGCACCCTTCCTTACAGAATCATGGGATGGTTTGGGGTGGAAAGGACCTTAAAGATCATCTCATTCCACCCCGCTGCCATGGGCAGGGACACCTTCCACTGTCCCAGGGTGCTCCAGCCTGGCCTTGGACACTTTCCTTGGTACCATCTAAGTGCCTGCAATAAAAAATTTGGAACAAACCAAAGGAAACCCAAATCCTACCCTTCCCCAGATTCCTTTTCTCCACTAAAGGTAGATGCCAGGTGCTCCTCCCAGGTCCAGGAGCTCTCCCAGCCTCCGTGGATTTTCCAAAGCATCTGCTGGTGTGACTGCAAGTGCTGCAGCCCGTCCCTCAAGCATCCTCAGATTAAAACAATCAGGCCTTTTAAAAGAGGCAGGACTCTGTCAGTAGATCTCCTAGGCTGAGATCTCATCCATTTTCTCCTGGTATTAATTGCGCAAACCATCTGCTCACTTTTGATTTTTTTTTTCTTTTTAATTGAAAACAAATGCAAAAAGTCATTGAACACTTCAGTCTCATTTGCTAATGGCTCCCTGCTTCCCTCAAGGAGCACAGCAAACGCTTTGCTTGGTCTTCCTCTTACTCCTAATGTACTCATCACTGGATTTCTCTGGGTCTCTTGCTACTCCCAAGTGGATTTTCCCTTCCTTCTTTATTTTGGCTTTGTACACTGGTGCTATGCCTTTTGTAACTTTTTTTTTTGGAGGTGAGCTGCCCATTTTCTCTTTTTTTTCCTGTATTTAAGGTCTTCAAAGGGCCAGTCCATGACGGAGCCATGCAGGTTTCCAGTGACAATCTTCCTTTTCCATACACTGAAATTCCCTCACCTTTTATTAGAGGCAGGTCTTACAGTTCTGTCCTAAACTTCCTCCCTCTGTAAGAACTCTGCCTTCCATCTGGGATTATTATTCCCTGTTTTTCCCAAGGACACAGATTTAAATTTGCAGATTTTCCTGTTTTTCCTTTGGGATTGTGGATCAACACTTCCACAGTCACTGTTTTCATTTTCCAGCTTTATGTCATGACTCAAACCCACTAAATTAGAATAAAAATCCAAGATCTCCTTCCTCCCTCTACCTGCAATTTGTGGCTTTAAGCATAAACATGATATGAGAGATTTTACTGGAAAAACCTGATTTAGTAGTTAATCTCAACAAAACTAAGATATTCCTTGTGTTTAAAACTCTTAAAAAGCACCTAAAATCAAAACTCCTCCAGTTCACCCAGGTTTTTAAAAGTGAAATTCTCCCTCTGCCTTGTGCAAGTTTAAATTGGCATTTAAACTCATTCCACAAATCCTCTCCAAACAAAAATGTGCAGGGAGTAAAGCAGAGCTTGGTTCATCAAATTCCCACATCCAATGGGTAGATTTGCACTGTTGCCTTCTTTCCTCTAATATATTTTCCTTTTTCTCTTATGCCCTCTTCCATGTTGGTGGGATTAAGGCAAAAGGAAGACAAAATAATTTGCTGCAATGAGTCTTCAAAATTACCATTTGAAAATAAATTTATTTCGTGTCGATATCAGGAAATAACAACCCTGAACGCTCACTAAAAGGAGTTTTCTGTGGGAAAAGTTTGCTTAAATGTTAGAAATTTCTTCGTAATTCTTTTTTGTTTACAATAATTGTCCATAAAATTATAAAAATACAGCCATGAAGTCCCAAGTGAGAAGAGCAAAGGTATATAAATACAGCCCACCCCTCAGGGAGATGATAAAAGGATAAGGAGTTTATCCATAGAGTGTTCAGGAGACCACCTTCATCCTGAGGAACAGGGGACAATGAAGACATTCCTGATATATTTTCAACTCATTCTCTGTAGAACCTGAGGAGTTTTTGGCACCCCTTGATGGCTCCTGGGCAGGGAAGGCATTGCTTGGAAGTGCTGATGGCACAGCTCCCTGGCTGGGAAGTAAATGAGAACAAATCCTTACAAAAATAGGAATAGCTACAGTTTTTAGGCCCTTTTCTACCCTGTTTGTGTCCCCTGCACCCAGCTGCATCCTGCAAGAATAGCAGGTTTGAGGATTTGCAAATACTTCAACCAAAATCTTTAAATTTGGGCAAACTGTACTAATGCATCTGAATGCTCATGATCAACCTGACCTGAGGGTTAATCTATTTTACAAAGCCTAAGGAAAGATCAATTTGCTCCTTAAAACTGCCACAGTAAAATTTAACACTATTTCCAGCTCTTATGGCAGTTAAAGGTTTTAGGAGTGAATTATTCAAGGTAATTCAGTGACGTTGAACCCATTCAACTGTCCTGATGTTCAAAATCCAAATTTTAGTGTTTTTCCTAAAAAAAAAGGGGAAAATGTCCCAACTTTTTCATTTAAAAAAAAATGTTTTATTACTTGATATTGGGATAGTGATGAGATGAACACACCAGGAAAATGCAGCAATTTCCTTATGTGCTTTAACTTCTGTATCCTCCACCCAAAACCCCAAAAGGGGCAGAGCAAGCTGAAAATCAGCGGGAAGCAGAAATCCCTCACGCTGAAAAATATACATCTAAAAACACACAAAAAGAAAGTGGGATTTAAACCCCAGACTTTCCAAAATGCAGCAAACCAAAGCAGCCTGGATATTATATTTAACGTGGCACGGAAGGGGCGCTCGCTCTGCTGGATTTATTATAGCTTTACAAAGCAGGGTTTTTTTTCTGACAGTAATTTTTTCTGGGAATAACAACAGCGGGGTCTGGAGCAGGCTGTGAAGCTCAGGGTCCTTGGCCTCTCTGTTGACAGCCACGCTGCCACTTCTCATGTTGCCCGAGCAGCTCAGATGGGAATAGTCCAAAATGCTCCAATTTGTGTCTCCTCAGAGCGGTTTTTCACACTATCAGAGAGGCACGCCAAGGTTTACACTTAGATTTGATTTTTCAGAGGTGCATAATTATAAAAATTGCCTTCAGCCTCAGCTGCCCACACACAAGTGCATGTCCAGACACCTCGGGAAGCAATGAACCAAAGATGTTTGGCAGATATTCCGCTCTAGTTGTGACGAGGGCTTGCAGCAGCACAGGATACGGAGCTTTCCAGTGCTGCATCTGCACACAAAATTGGACAGAAAAGCCAATTTCCCATTCTCAAAAGCTGGGTTTCCTGCTGGAGCTGAACGCTCTGCATTCCTCCCACAAACAAATATCTGAAAAAAACTGTTTATGCTTTTCCTTTGTTGCCATTGGATTCCAGTGTCACATTCCCTTCCAATGTTTATCCACCTGAGGAACGTGGGAAGCTTGCAATGTTTTTTTTTTTTTTTTTTTATTGGTGTCCAGTAATGCTAATCTGACATTTCTATTATTTCTGAGCAGCCCAAGTGATTTTGGGGCCGAGCAGAATCCGTACCAAGCTGCGTGCAGGAAAAGCAGCATTCCTGAATTATTATCAACTCCATTTTACCCAGAGCAACTGGAGCTGCCTCTTCAGAAGGTGCCACAAGCCAGCAGAGCTGGGACAGACCTGGAGCACAGCACAGCTTTCTTTTTTTAAGAAAATACCCATAACTCATTCTCTGACAGCCCCTGAATGTGGAAATCCCCTCCTTTCACCCTCACAGCATCAGTTCTTCCACTCTAGAGGTCAAAGTCAATCACACACTTCTAGAAAGAAATATTTTCTGACCCTCTGAGGGGAGTTTCTCCCTACAGAGAAGTTTTGGAGCCTTCTGCATCTTCTCATTGTTACTCTAGCACCTATTTAAACTAAAATAAGCAAAGTTTAATTACAAAATGACATTAATACTGCTGGATTTTATACAAAATAAATCCTGGTTGACTGGAATAATCTCTGCCATTGAAGCAGTTCTGGCCACTCAGACTTTAGGGTTATTAGTGCTTAATTTTAAAGATCCGGGGTCAGGAGAGTTTTGGCATTTGGGGAAAGCCAAGCTGGATTCAGAGTCACACTCAGAGAAGGTGTAACAGAAAATGCTACAGGGATTTGCCTGCATCTTCCAGGAAGTTGCCACTTGACTTAGAAAACAAATTTGGTGTCAGGTGTCTCTGTATTGCAGTTATTTACCTGAAATCACCTCACTCACTGCAGGACCTAAGATATTGCTGAGGTCTCACGTGGCAGAAGAAACTCGAGGGTGAAGTTGAGACTTTGTGTGAGTTAACTCATCCTCATTCACACAACTGTGGGATGAACTGGAAGGAAATACAGGCTCCAGACACTTCAACTACCAACCACACACCTGATGGGAAAGTGTAGGTCTAAAACCCATGTGAAAACCCCCAAAACTGGCTATTTGCTATGCATGGGTGATGGAAATCAGGAGGAGTCTGTGCTACAGAAGGTTCCTTGGTGGTTCCTCAGCCAAGGACAGCAGAAATCCACACTGAACACTTGGTCAAGAAACCTCGTGCTGAAGGATAAAGGCTCCAGTTATTTTTAGTCAATAAAAAAGAAAGAAAAAAAAGAAAATACCCAAGTGTGCCTGACAAGGAGGGACTGGAAGCACCAGAGGATTTTGAGACGCTGAGACAGAAAGCTTCTTATTTCATTCAATTTGAGAGGTGAAGAGGGAACGGTGCCACAGTTTGGAGGCAAGAATAAAAATTCCATGAAATAGTCTCAGGAGACAACTGATAGCACTCATCCATAGTTGGTGACACTCTGACTCTTTCATGAAAAAGGCAATTTTGCTTCCCAGAAAAATATTCTGGCACTGGGGATTCAGGAGGACAAGGCTCTCAAGGCGATTTCTGACTTTCTAACCCATATTAATATCTACAGTTATCAAATCCAGAACTTCAAACTGTGACTTTGTAACAAAGAGGATTCTCAAAAAAAAAAAAAAAAAAAACCCACAAAAAGCTCTCTTTTGTCATGTATTTACAGCTGAAGAAATCTCATCCATTCAGCCAATTCTCTCCCAATAAAATCTGCTATTTTAATGCAGCTTAGTGCAAAAGTCTTTTCAGGAATGGACTTGTATTATACATCTCAAACCTGTGTGAGCAGTTGAATATACTCTGAAAATAATTTAAAATAACCTTTGATTTTATAGAAACATTAATCACTTAAAAAAACCCCCCACCTTATTTCAGCAGAGTGGGACAAAAAATGGAGCAATTTTTTAGTTTTTAACATAATGTCTAAATTCCTCTTTTATGGCATATTTTTGTTCCTTTAATCAGGTGTTGTTTTTGAGAGATATAAAACTGATCTCAAGTGGGGGACCTGGAAAACCTGAAATTCCATCTGCCCTCTGGAAAAAGCAGCCTTGAGGCATCCTGTAATTAAATAAACCCATGTCCCTAACGAAGGAGTCAGAGCAGAACACAGGGGAGATGCTCTGGAAAGGAGAAGTTGGTTTCTAAGAAAACTCACCATAAAATGCAAAAATTATCATCAGACAAGTTGCCTGAAAAGAAAATTTCCCTCTTTCAAAGCAAGGACAAACATCATCAAACTTTGGAAACCAGTTTTGTTTTGTTTTGTTTTGTTTTGTTTTTTTAAGAGGTAGGACATTGCTGGTTTGTTTTTCTGATGTTGGAAAGAGATGGAAAGAATGAAAGAAAATACAGAATGAACATTTCTTGAAAGAATGGAATGGGACTGGCAAAGGGAAACATTTAGTGGGGATTGAATTAATTTTGTATTGTAGCCTTTTGCACTTGTGAGGAAATTAATTCTGGGAACTACAAGATGAGAAGCCACTGGCTTCTTTCCAGCACTTCCTCACAGTCATCTGCTTCAAAATCAGCTTCAAAATTGCATATTTATTTTGGATGAATTACCCGTTCCCAGTGTTTTGAACAGCAAAGACAGAGAGCTAAAATATTGACATTAAAGACTAGACACCAGCAGAAGAAGTGCTAATTGTTTGCATGCAAAATTGTTTTTTCCTAGAAAGAATAAACAGCGAGAAAAAGGTGGTGGAGGTTTTGAAATTCACTCAAAGTTTTGCCCAGAAATGGTTCAGCTTCTGAAACCAACTCTGACCCACTCCCTGCCAAGGAATTGCTGTGAATTAGGTACTCCAGGAGGGGTTTGACTTTACAAACCAGCTCAGGAGTGAGCTTCAGGCCACTGGCACCAAGGAATTAGTTTTGTGAGACTCACAAATGTTTGTCTTAACTGTAACTGGTTTCTAAACAGGAATATGGGTTGATGATCTTAATGCCCAAATTTTAAACAAGTGTATATTCATGCAAACTGTATAAAATCAATGTTTCAGTACATGGAAAGCTGACATGCAACAGCCAACTCAGCAGTCATCAACTGCTTCACCAGCTTGTGGTGGGTTTGCCCGCCCAAGGACAAAGACTCTGTCTTGTCCCTGGTGCAAGACAGAGTTGGTGTTTTGAAGTGAAGAGAATTTAATTCCTGTCTCTCCACAGAACCATAAAATCCCAGACTGGTTTGGGCTGGAAAGGACCTTCAAATCCATCCCATTCCACCCCTGCCATGGCAAGGACACCTTGCACTGTCCCAGGTGCTCCAAGCCTCAGTGTCCAACCTGGCCATGGATCCAGGGGCAGCCACAGCTGTGCCAGGGCTTGCCCACCGTGCCAGGGAACCATTCTTGCCCAATACCCAGTCCAAACCTGCCCCTCTCCACCCTCAGGCCGTTCTCTTGTCCCAGAACCCATGTCCCAGTGGGATGTCCCTCTCCAGCCTTGCTCTGAGCCCCTCTGGGCATGGGCAGGGATTCACTGGGCACATCCTAATCCAAAATCCTGATGCCAACGTCACCAGCTGCGCCCCAGCTCTGCCATGCCAGGCCCTCCCTGCCGAGCTGCAGCGAGGATTGGGCTGTTCCAGTCTGAGGCCCCAGCCTGACAATTCCTCCCCGCTCCCAGCCCGTCCCGGCTGCTGGGTGTCCCTCAGAATGTCCCTCAGACATTTTTGGAGGTTCCAGGCCCAGGTCAGAAGCATTTGAGACCCTGGCAGGCAGCTGGAAACAGCTGTGATTTTGGGTTTGAGCCATGGAATGATTTACCAACCTTGCAGGAAGAACAAGAACTCACAAAAGTTTAGATGTTATAGTAGACGTAGTTACAAAGTAGAGGGAAGAATTTTTGAGTGCTGTACAGGGGGGTTTTGGTTTTGTACATGGGGGTCAGAAGTTCTAAGATGGTGGGATTTCTGGCTGGTCCTATTCTTCCTCTTTCTTCTTCCTCACCTCCATGTTTTTGGTGATGCTGGCACTCATGGATTGGTTTAGCATAGAAGAGCACCATTTAATATAGGTAATAGGCATTGGGGAAAAACTATAAACATTTAACACATAATGTACCATAAGAAGCAGCCAGGGGTGGGGGGAGAGAAGAAGAAGTCAGAGTAGAGAAAGGATGTCAAAAGTATGTGTGCCTTTGCCTGATCTGCTGACCAAACCGCAGCAGCCCAAAAAGACAATCTTTCAGATAGCTTACAATAAACTGCCTTGAGACCAAACAACAAGAGACTGCTGAGCCTTTCTTTAAAGGCACGGGTTAGAAGAGAGAGTTTTCCACCATATGGAACCCCTGAACCAAACCTGGGTTCCATCAGCTGGGTTGGAAGTTGTGGTTGTTCCCGACACGTTGGAGCAACGCCGGGCTTCAGCAACTTGTAATCTGCACCCAAACACTTCTGCCTGCCTGGCAACGGCAAGAATTTCTATTTGCATGGTAATGAGACATTTTATTTGACAAGGTGTTGAAGGAAAAGATGCAATAATTTTAACAGTTGGGTGTTACACTTTAAACCCATTCAATGAATCTGGGAAAAAAACATTGCTTCAATAGCAAACTTTATGGGAGCGGAGCGTGGAGCAGGAAAAGGGACCAAATACTAATGAAAAAGTAATCACAGCAGCCACCTGTATTCACTGAAATATTAAACTACACATTGCAAAGGGAAACTGTTGAGTTCTGTTCCTCTGCATCTGTCTGCCAATAAGTCAGGAAGACCCCAAACACAGACTGACCAGGGAGATGGACACGGTGAGATTTCCAACTCCCTTAACCCCAGATCAAAATGAACTTAGACTCTACCTCTAACCAAGATCCCCAGCCTTAACTTAAATAATCTAATTAACCTGAAGTTTCCTTTGTTTTCTCTTTTTTTCTCAAAAAAAAAAAGCAAACTTTGCTTTTATTTTAGGAAAACATCCTCATATTGAATCATCCATACTGTCAAAAATCTGATGTTATCTCTGACCTCAGATGTGCAACTTGAATAATGACATAGGCATTTGACCAGATGATAAACAGAGATCTTGTTTCCTCTGCAAGGAAGAATCAAGAAATTCAACTGAGGCCACTGCAGCAGAGATGTCTGGATGGGCTAGAGAAATAAAAGCCCCATGGAGTCACGAAAGAGTCACAGCACGGAAAAATGATGTGAAATATTTTCCTATATTGCAATTTAAAATAGATATACAATTATTAGGCAATTAACTAAACCTCCTGTGTTTCAGTGATATCTCCCAAATTAAACCACTGCTTTCCCAGGCAGTAATCCTCAAGCAGGGGGAGGTGGATGGTCAATCCCTGCTGTGGGGCTGGAGTGGCTCTCTTGTGTGTTCAAGCCCAGGATGGATGGGACTTGGAGCAACCTGAGACAGTGGAGAATTCATAGGATTGAATTCAGAAAATCTTAAAATGATTTGGGTTTGAAGGCACCTTAAATCCCACCCAGTGCCACCCCTGCCATGGCAGGGACACCTCCCACTGTCCCAGGTGCTCCAGCCCCAGTGTCCAGCCTGGCCTTGGGCACTGCCAGGGATCCAGGGGCAGCCACAGCTGCTCTGGGCACCTGTGCCAGGGCTGCCCACCCTGCCAGGGAACAATTCCCAATTCCCAAATCCCATCCATGCCTGCCCTCTGGCAGTAGGAAACCATTCCCTCTCATCCCATCCCTCCGAGGCCCTTGTAAACAGCTCAGGGGTTACTTTGCCCCCGATGCCACCACACACACCAACACCTGCACGAACACCTCCACTCTGCTAAAGTACCATAAATTTTGCTGTTTAGTGACAAAGCCCATGAATTTGTCTCGTTAAGCCTCCTTTTGCCCTTTCCTCCATCGAGATCTTTTATTTTCGGAGTGAATCGGGTTCCCAAGGGCCCACTGCAGGAGGGAGGGCACGCGTGCAGCCAGAGGATGCCGAGATTAGGGAAACCCACCAAAACCGAGCCCCGCTGCCGCAGAGCCTGGATTCCCCCCTGAACCACAAGCCCCGTTATTTTGATTCATAGGTTTCAAGCGAAGCAAACACCAGAAGCAATTTGTGTAATAATCCGACAGAAAGTTAAACAAGAGCGAGCAAACTGCAGGAAATTCATCACGGCAGAACACGAGCGCAAACAAGCGCGTCCCGAGGAGCGGCAGCCGGAGCTGCTCACAACAATGGAACGGCCAGGAGGCACCCAGGGTGTGCAAGAGGGGAAGCAGGGAGAGGGCAAGAAGCCAGACACATTCCACACGACATAAGTAAATAAATCAAAGGAAGTGAGATTAAAACCTGAAATAACTGGAGGAGGGGAAGAGCTATAGCACCTGCATTGAGGTGTCCGCCCCACGGAGATTAATATCACACAGTCTATGGGAAGGCTGATTTGTAGTGCCTGAGCAGGGCAAGGGAAGAAAAGATTCACAGTTCAGAATCAGAGAATTAAAAAAAAAAGAGAGCCAAACCGGTGTCACTATTGCTTGGTTTTCAAACTGCAGCGAAACACAATAGGATTGCTCAAAGCTCATCTAGTCCGGATTTATAATACATTTATATTTTAGTTTTGTTTTTAACTGCAAATAAATAAGGCAAATGCAAAACTGAACAGTTTGAAAACTGATTTTTATGTATGTTTTAAGAAGTTTTAATTTAAAAACTTTCAATTTTAACTTCTAGTAGAAGATGTGTCTGCTCATGGTGGGGGTTTAGAACAAAATGAGTTTTAAGGTCCCTTCCAACCCAAACCAGTCTGGGATTCTAAAATTCTTTTCATAATATTCCAGCTCCAGTTTTACTTTGCAAAACTCATTGTAGATTTAGCAAAAAACCAAACCAGTAAGACCTTGGCTTCACTGGTCCTCTTATATTATTTTTTATTCTTCACCCAGTGCACTGAAGTTACAAGAAATATTAATTGGTCTTAGGCTGGGTGAGAATTTTGAGATGTATCAATATCACCAAGTCTTCCAATGCAAATCAAGTTCACTTTAAGCATCACAGCCTCACTCAAAACAGGAACAGGAGTACAAAAATATAAGAAATAATGTTTTCAAAAATATTTAAGGAAGGCTGTGATATTTTTAATGTAGTATTTCTGCCACTTGATTTTCTGATGTAAAGGATGGAAGATAGAGGCGGAAATGGTCATATTTCTTGACATATTTTGGAAGTTTTGGCCTTTTCACAATAAATTCTTAATTTGCCCATAGCTGGGTCCATATAGTTGAAGTGAAGGAGAAGATATTGAAAAAGAGAAGAATTTTTATTGTATTTCCTATTATTTGGAGCAGAGCTAAAGCACAGCTCAGGTCAAGGCCATTTCTATGTATTAAGTGGATGAAATTAATGAGAGGCAAATATTGAAGGATAATGTAAATAAGGGCCAGCCAAAACCATAGCCACCGAATGTTACTCTAAAGTCCTAATTTTGGCTATTTATAAATCACAATTTAAAAAATCAAGTGGCTGTGATGGCATCTCACACTGGCAGTACCACAGCAGCATTGAGGCAGCTGCTCTGTGGGTGGAGAAAACTGTTGAATTTTACTAACCCTGTACGAAACAGATTCCTTGCCACTAAAGTGATACTCAAAACAGTCCAGAGAATAATTGTATGGAAAAACATAAAAACTGCCAATCCTCCTTTCCCTCAGGTTTTCCAACCACCTGCCAGCAAACTGCATTAGAAGGGCTTTTCTTTCTTAAACATAAAGAGCCCTGTGAGAAATAAATAAAATAAATCCAAAGCATCCTGACCATTTCCTAGAGCATTTCCTGCTGATGGGGTTTGAATGTTAGGAAGTGTCACAGGTGCTTGTGCCACCCATTGGTCCCCTCTGTGAGTGTGGGATGCAGGTGAGTGCAGGGAGCAGCAGGTAACACGCTGGGAGCTTCAGCTGCACACCACAAAATTAATGAGCAGCTTTGGAGTCATAATTTGTAGACTTCACAGAGAACCAGGGAAGATTATAAATGCTGTTGACCTAGAAGAAGTAATAGAGAATTCAGTATTCAGAACTGAAGAACAATTTGTAAGGGAATAAAGTCCAGCCTGAGCCATGACTGCTGTCTGTTGACAGATGGCAGAGAAGCGTCTCCTCCATTCTCTCTCATTAAAATAATTATGGCAATGTATGTTAGACTCTCTTCAAGCCTGGCATTTTCACAGCACATACAGGGGCATCAGCGTCGCAGGAATAAGGTGAAATAATAATGGAAACACATCTCTGGCATGCAAAGGGCATTTGATATTAAACTTACCTGCTTCCAGAAATAACAGCAGGGAGAAATTTGTTACCTCAGAATAAATGAAATTATTTCCCTGATTCTAACAGGAGGTTAATTAGAGCTCTCTGCTAACTCGAGAAACACATCCCAAATCCAGGTCAAGCCCTGGTTTGGCTGATGAGCCTCTGCCTTATGTAACTCCTCAGAACCAACTCTTTTTCTCCTTTTTTTTTTTTTTACCTTGGCTGCCAATTGCTCCCTGTAAAACTGCAAATCAGATGCAGTCCAGTGTGAAACTTCTTCCCAGCTGTCAAATAATAAAGTCAGGGAAACCACGGGATGAGAGAATTTAGGTTAGGGGAGAAATATTCCAGGTTCAAGCGCATCCCTTGCACTTGTGCATTTGTGTCTGGTGCTCTGGGGGGTGAGCCCAGTTATCCCCCGTGCTGTTAATGACTCCGGCAGGTAGTTAGCCACACGAGTTAATTACCCAGCCCTGCGAGTCCTTGTCCCCACCACGGCGTGTGACACGAGCGCTGCGTGATGTCACGGCCAGCAAAAATTACCCGGTGTCAGCACTCCCCTGTGCTGCTCCTCGCTGCTGTTCTCCCCAATATGATTCACTTTCATTATTTATGAGACTTGTCTCACTAACCCTCAGCAACGGTTCCAAATAATGATAGGAATCTGTCAGTGTAGGATTGTATTTCTCAAAACAATAACCACAGTTCCTGGAAATGTCAATATGTCAATTGAGGGTAACACATCTCTCAATAAACCAATATTTTGTAAAAACAAAACAAAATCTAAGGCAAAAAAAAAAAATCATGCACGGAAAACGGAAATTTGAGCTCCATGGAGCTCTTCTCTTGCAATGCCCAGTAGAAAACTTCCTGCTTCCTGCCAGACGGTGGAGACAGAAAGGCACAATTTTGTTTTCCTCCAATTAAAAACTGTCAAACATTCAATATTTTAGCCCTCCATATTCATGAAATGTCATTAGAAAGGACGTGAGACTTGTCTGACAGAAGTCAAAGAGGTCCTGCTAGAGCAGAACCAAAACTTGGTAACACAATGTGCAGGAAACTGAGCCAAGGATAAATCAGGTCCTTGAGCAGTTCCATCTTGAACACAATGATTGCAACATTTGGAGCCAACCAAATGCATTTCTGCATCACTGCTGAAGATGCTTTTTCACACATCTGCCTTTTAGCCAAAGGCAACAAGAACAGAGGTGAAGATCAAATCCCTGCCTTCAGTTTATTGGCTTTGCATTTCCACCCAAACATCTCTCATGGTGCTACAACACAATCTTCACCAAATAAATGTTATTAACTATGTAGTTCTGAAAGCATTTCTGTAGCTCTGTGAGATGTTTACAGAACTTAGATTGGTTTGGGATGGAAAGGACTTTAAAACCCATCCCACCCCTGCCCTGGCAGGGACACCTTCCACTATCCCAGGTGGCTCCAAGCCCTGCCCAACCTGGCCTGGGACACTTTCAGGTTTTAGGGTTGGTTTTTGTTTGTTTTTTTTTTTTAAAGATTTTTCCACAAAGGTTTTATCCCATCCAAGTTTTTGCCCATGAAGGAAAACCAGTGAAGTTTACAAAACACAAGTTTGAGCCCAAAAGGAAACTGGTGAAGGATTTTCTCAAGATTCAACAGCAGCTTTAATATATGGGTAGGAAAACCTGAAGGTGTTTCAGGTGATGCTTAAATTATCAGAAATTGAGACACCATTTGCAATCTCTGAAACTGTTGAGCTTTTCTAATATTCCACAAGTGGAAACATTAAAAAAAAAAAAAAAAAAAAAACAAAGAAAGGAAAGAAAAATAAAGTTCTACAAAACTGAAGTTCTACAGAAGAATGTATTGATTTGTTAGAGGAATGTCCTACTAAAAAGCAAAGCTGTTCTAAAGCACAATACAAAGAATATTAAAAGCACTAAAATTTCTGTTTCCCACTGCAACGCTCACATCCGTGTGCTGGGAATAGGGAAAATACAGTCTATCTATTTTGAAGAATATAAATTTATCACAACAGCTGTAAATCCCTACCCCTGACACAAACTACAAATAACTACACAGGCCTCCCTAACAAATCATCTTGAATTTAATCTTTCCCAACCAAAAGACCATCCTATTTGGCTCATACTGTACATCTTTCTCCACCACTTGCATGGGACTTTGGTTTGGAGTGATCCATTTATTCTGGAAAGTTCCAGCTTGGAAGAGCAAAGATTATCAAAGCTGCGAGAGCTGATCTAAGAGAAAATTAAATAAACATACAGGTTTCACATGACACTACGTGCAGCACATAATGTTAAACAACAGGAGGTAAAAGTGCTAATTAAACAGTTTATATCCTTCAAAATGTACAATCTCCAATGATCAAGGAGCATGAATTAGGTAAGCAAATATAAGGGAGCCTGGAATGACAGCCTGACACTCCGGGGTGACAGGGATCTGCCGAGCCACGGCACAGCTCTCAAAGGGAGCTGCAGCAAGCTGCCCTTGGGAAAATCAAAGCCCAGGCTAAAGTGCACAGCAGAGGAGGTGGGCTGGCTTCACCCCTAACAGCATGAGCCTCTGATCACAAGGCAACAGCAATAATTGGGTGGTTTCTCAGCACTCTCTACCACACGGTCCTGAGAGCCATCGCCATTCGGGGGCTCCTCCAGAGGCAGCGAAAAATGACAAAGGATATAAACATCAGAAGGCTACAGAGATTGAGACATCAAGGGCCATAAACAACCAGGAGGAGATGATTCCAGACACAAAACAACTGGAAAAGCTCAGCCATTAAGGAGCACGTTCGGAGTGTCACCACCAGCCCTGAGTGCCAGAGGGTGTCAGAAAGGAACAGGCACAATTGTCACTGTGTCTCCCATTAGGAACAGGATAATGGGATTCTGCTCTGTGAGGGACACTGCTGACCCAACTGGTCCAGAGACAGTCCTGACGCATGGCTTGCTGCCCACAGAACGCTAGAAAACAAATCACAGAATATCCTGAGTTAGAAGGCATCCACAGCATGATCAAGACTGACTCCTGGTCCTGCTCAGGACAATGCCAAAAGTCACACCACGTGTCTGTGCTGTTTTCCCCACTCTCCCTTTTCCTTTCTGTTCTTCAGGTATCTCCTGTTGCTTCCTCTGATTAGAAGCAATTCTTCAGCTTTCCTTTGGAAAGAATCTTTTCCCTTAAAAAGTGTCATCCTTGACACTGCTGAGTCTGGATGAACCCATCACTCAGTGCTGAAGTTTCATCTACCATCCTACTTGCTCTACCAAAATTTTATATTACATTTGTTCATACATCTCAAACATTGACAAAGCCCCATTCCTTCACCACTCTAATTATCCTTTCAACCCTCAAACACATCTCTGTTGCTTCCTCCAAAACATCTCTTAATCAATGCTGCATCACCTTGTTTTATTACCATTCTCCCTCCTCATGGCCAACTCAATGCCCCCAACAACCAACTCCATGGCTGCCTGTCCCTGCATTTGCCCAAAAGTGTCACTTGTGAAATAAGGGCACCCAAACCACCCAGTCTTTGCCTTATCAACGTCCTGCTGTCAGCTGAGTGACCACACACCTTCCTGGGCCTGTGGAAACCTTCTTCCCCCAGCCACCTTCCAGCCCCCAGGTGACACCAGGTGAACTTTCCATCATTCCAAAACCACCACATTTCAGTGCCTGAAAAGAGCAGTGGCCAAGAGACTGAACCAAACCTGCTGTTTACCACCAAACTTGCAGTTTTCAGCGGCACTGACAAGATTTCACGAGTGACAGGAACCGTATTTATCATATAAACAAATAGGAAGCCCCAGATGAGGGAATTAATCTCCCTCCTGCACATATGCTCCTTCCCTAGCCCTGTACACATGCAGAGCATCGAGTCTGAACATGGGCTGGCACACCTATCAATCCACAGCAAACTTAGAGTGAAGCAATCAGAGCTTAATTAAAGGCACAGAGAGGTCAATATGTTCATATGCAAGATGATTCACTATGATGTCACTTGGGTACAATCAATTAAAATGCACAGGTTATCTTTTAGATGGGAAAACCTGAGTGGGGAGCCTGTTGTCTACCCAAAGGTTTTGCTATGCTTTAAAAGCTTCATTTAAATATTTTTTTTGCCTTATTTATATGCACAAAAGTAACAGTTATATCAGATATTCATAGGTGATTTAGATGATTGATACCAATTTCTCTTCATAATATGACTAGCAAATAAAAAACACAGCGGTTCTCATATAAAAAAATAATGTGTGACAAGGTTTCCTAAAACATTTCTATTTTGGACCTCACAAGCTAAATTGCTTTTGCTGGCCCCTTCCACCTCTCAGCATGGTTGACAGACAAATTGATCGAAACATCGGAAAATAATATGCTTGCAAAATTTCTCTGGGTGAGTTTTCAGTCTTTTGAATTTTTCATACCAGAACAAAATGAAAGATTGCCTCCTTGATTTTTCCTCCATTATGCGTCCCCATCTTATGTACTACAGGAACATACAATACTTCAAATAGCAGCAATACATTGTAAACAAAATGTAGAACATTTTTCATAGAACACCCAAGCCGTGCGAAGTTAAAAGACTGGGTAGCAGGAATCTTTGCCATGCAGATTATGTTGTTCAATTATAATGAATTCATACATTTGAAGTTGCCTTAGGGCCTCTCATTAGACTTAGGGGTGTTTATTACAGGAAATATTGCTTGTATCATTTAAGAAGCAAGAAGGCTGGATGATTTGATTAGAAATGTTGACAGTTGAGGTGTGTAAAAAATATGTCATTCACCCACATTTTCCCCCCACTTTAATATTAGGATCCTTCATTTTTTATGAATTCTTTAACCCCTTCCTCCCTTCCCTGCAGCCCACGGCACAACCCACGCTCGGCATCGCTGGCTCTTCACCAGGAGCTGCTCGTGTGACACCAACCCATGATTTCCACATGGTAGCAGGAGGAAAACATGACCATTCCCATTCCCATTCCCATTCCCATTCCCATTCCCATTCCCATCCCCATCCCCACTCCCATTCCCATTCCCATTCCCATCCCCATTCCTATTCCCATTTCCATTCCCATCCCCATCCCCATATTCACTCCCATTCCCATTCCCATCCCCACTCCCATCCCTCCCAGGGCCGCCTGCCCAGGATCCGCCCCGGCTCCCATGGATATGGGAATTATCCTTCCCACACGAGCTGGAGCTCATCCCCTTCCCCTGGCAGCTGATGGGATCTGACTGAATTTTCTGCCTCCACACTGCCCAGCACAGAGCTCCTCAGCTTTTGGGCCAAATCAAACCAATCCTGACAGAATAACTCAAATTAACACAGTTGGCAACGTTGATTAAGTGGAAGGAGTTGATCAGAAAACTACAGGAATGAATAAATAAAAATGGTTTATTCCTTTTTTTTTTTTTGTGTGTGTGGAAAATGGATCCATATTTTTATACTTGTGAAGGGGAACATGCAGCACTTTTAATTCCTGGACTATGCCAACTGACCTCAGAATGTGCTTTAGATGATGAGTAATTCCAAGAGAATTCATTAATTTTTAGACAGGCTCCTGTGAAACCCAGTAGTTTGAGTATTAACATCCCCAAACTTGCAGTAATTCTTACAACAGCTTGAATTTATAGAGTGGTAACTACCATTTTATCAACTTTTATTATTATTATTTTATTAATATAGGTTAGTGCACTCCTGAAAATGAGCACAAGAAGGGTGCATATAAAATCATGCAACAAAACCATGAGGTAATTATAAAGACTGATAACACAGAAAAAAACTCCAATTCAGGGTCTACCTTGTTTATTATCTATAGTTTGCCAAACTCAAATTTGGCTTCCATTTTCCACATGAAATTAACACAGAGAAATGTGAAATTTAAATGTGAATTTGAGAAATTTAAATAACTCAGAATTTGAATTTGAGGAGCAAACAAAGCTCTTACAGCTCCTTTAGACTTTGGATCTGATCACAGCACCATTTAAAAGGACAAATAAAAATTTAAAAAACGATATCAAAAGTGATATACTTGCATATTGATATTGTGTTTACATGTATTTAAATGAGACCCAAGTGATTGCAGAGGTAGGGACATTCTTGTTAACAGAGAGTTAAAGGAACATCAATAGGGTTGAAAGTAATTAGGCTAAAATATGGGATGTATAATAATAATAATAAACTTGGAAGGATTTCTGACATGACCAGTAAGTGCCTTCCTCCTCCAAGGACCTGGTATTTGCCATTTCATCCTGTCTGCAAAATATCACAGAATGGTGACAGTTTGGAGCCAAATTTCATTTTCATACCATAAGTCAACACCAAGTAGACTTAAAAACTCATTTTAGTAGTGATTGGCAATTTTTGTTTAGATTTTAGCTGCTAACTAGACACAAACAAATAGCTTCCACTGAAACAGAAGTATTTTTAACAGATGTTTATATTTTTACTGCATTCAAATCCTTTGCATCTCTCCTCCAAATAAAATTTAATCATGTCACTAAATGCTTGAGACAAAATTTCAATTTTTGATGATTATTTTATATTCAGGTGTAGAGCAGGTCAGAAATTTGGTTTCAAAGGGCAGGTCAGATGTGTTTAGGACTCACACCCTTTGCATTAAGAGACTCCCCTCTCTCCCACAGGTCCAAAGCCCTTCCCCAGTTGCTAATCTGCATTTAAAGACTCTTCCACCTCTTAAAAAACTTAACTAAATACTTGAAGGTGTTAAACCCACAAGCTGCCTCCTATCTCCAAATATCTGCAGGACTAACAGTGGTGTTCTTAAGTTAGGAGCGACAAATACTGGAAAACCTCCACAATTTGGCTTCCATATCTCTGAATTGGTATTTCAGTGACAGATGTTTGTTGCAGCAAAAACCTCTGTCAGAACAAAATTAGGTGATCTATCATTTTAAGATATGGTCTTCATATACTGTTTACTCGAAGATATCACTTGCCTCAAGCCAATTTTGACCAAGAACATTTTGTGATATGGAAGTGATTTGTATATCATCATTTTTGTGATAAATGTAGCTCTTGAACACAAAATAACCCACTATTCCACAGTATTACAGTTAAAACTCCTTCCCCAGTAAATCTGTACTACTGCTTTTATTACTACAAAGATACTGTATCTCGACTTCAATGCATTTCCCATTTTTATTCACGGAATAGGCTTGCCTGCTTCCCTGCTTTTACAGCAGGGAGCTTGGGCCTGGCCCCCTTTCCACAGCAGAGATGCTCCTCCACTTTTGGGGGGCACAGAAAGAGCACAGCACCTATTTCGTATTTATTTCAGCAAAAATGGCGAGGGGAACACAAAGAGATGCAAAATATCTTCCAAACGACAGTGCCCACAGGCAGGGACTGCCCTAGTTGTTCATGCAGGTCCAAAATGAACAATTTAATTTCATTAACACTGTTTTAGGTGTCTCACCCCTCCTAAAAGAGTCTCAAACCTTCTGATTTGTGGGTTATGGGAATAAACCAGCCATCTCCACCTCAGCCCTGCTCCAGAAGGGCAGGAAGGAGATGCAAGCCAACCAAAAAGGACTAAAAACCACCGTAAACCAAAAAAGATGTGACAAATCACAGGTGGAGGGGGATGAGACAGCAGAAGGACATTCCAAGGGTCAGAGTAACCACCCCTTGAGCTGAACAAACCACATTAAAAGGAGGAGCTGAGGAGTTCCCACCACCTCTGTAGAGTGTGGCACTGTTTGGGTGCACCATGAGCCTGACAACAGATTTGGAACATAAATATTAAATAAGCCACTAAATAACTATAATTTAGTAATGAGCTTGAGCCATTTCAAGCCTCAGGTTTACCTAAGCCAGTCATAGGGACAAGGGGCTGCAGGTTTAAATCCTTCCCAAAGGAATGGCTGTGCCTCAACAGGGGTTTATTTTACCACATGTGTACCAACAGTCTGCCACCAAATAATTAAATAAATTCCAGGATAAATTCCTTTATCCAGGAATTGTGTGTAGAGAACTTCTTATCAAGATGATTTTTGTGCTATTTAATGAGAAGTGCCCACCTTGCTGCCTGGTAAAGGAAAGCTGGATAGTTATTCACCTGAGATTTTCCTATAATAGAAAGATCAGCTCAAGTATAAATTGATACAAACTGATTCCTCTCTTCACAGCATCTTCCCTGGGATCACTTCCAACCTGCACTAGGCTAGATCTCCAAAAATTCCTCTTCTGCTCACCTGCCATGCTCCCCTCCATATGGGAGCAGTCCTGGCTTTAATTGACCTGCCTGGCTGGGAATATCCAGCTTTTCCTTTGACAAAACAAAAAGGTACCTTCTGTTTTCCCTGGCTCCTGTCACATCTCACATCCTTCCCTGCCCTTCCAGAGGAAAAAGGGCTGGGAATGCAGGAAAGGGTCTGATCAGGCAAAATGCCTCTTTCCAGATGGATGGGATGGACAGTGGGAAAAGCGAGATCATCCTGGGAATTATTGTTCACCAACAGCAACGAGAAACTGCAGAACACTCAGGCCAAGAGGCCAGATTTTGCCATTTCTTAGCATTAATTCCAGCACACAAAACCAGGCTGACCCTGTAGTCTTCCAAAACAGAGGTTCAAGCACTCAGAACACCTCACACTGAAAAAAATAATATTTTTTCAGTGTTTGAGGGTGAAAATTGCTATTGCAAGAGTATATTTACAATCAGACTCCTCACTCTATTTCAATTTTAAAGTCTTCTCCCATGCAGGATTAGCAACAAACACACCATGCAAGAGGATTCTTTTGATGGTATAATTTCAGAACTGCTGGTGTAATGTGAGCCAAACTTCCTTTTGTTTTCAAAGTTTGCAGAAAAAAATGTGTATATTACATCCTCTGATCTTTCCACTTGTTGAGATCAATATGTGCAAGTCCTCACCAAAGGGAAATTCTCCTTTACAGATGCTCAGTGGCTTAAATGAGAGAAATTACAGATACAGAGCTCTAAAATCTGCCAGGATGTGCAAAAATAGTAAACGTTGAAAGTAAACCTTAAAGCGTGTGTTAAAGGCACGAAAGGAAACTTAATTCTTTCACCAGAGGAAAAAATCTGGAGTTTTTACTTCTCAGGGACTTTTGACCATGGTTAGTTTGCATCTGTCACAAGTGTCAAAAACAACAATTATTTCTTCTTGCTATTACATCAGAAACCCAACCAAGACACCAGGATTTGGCCTACAGCAACGCAACCACTGAGAGGAATTTTTGCCAGGGTTCAATTTGCATGATAAACTGTTGTTAACAGATACCATCTGTTTTTAAATTTAGTAAAAGGGCCCATATTATACAGCTCATTACAAATATTAGTAACTCTTAGACAACGACTCTTGTAGAGTGTGGGTTGGAGCTAATGAAGTAGAAAGCTTAAACAACAAATCATTTACAAGTTTTTGTACAGTAGTTCTAATGGAGGGAGTTTATAATCAAAGGAAAATGTAATCACTTATGTTAAGCAATCCATGGACTTAGTCAATGTAGCACAAACAGCCATTATGCAAAATTATGACATTAAAGGGAAAAAGACTACTGCAGACTTTGCATTTTACAGTGTCTGCTACACAGGCTAACAACTTAGAGAGAATGAAACAGTGAGGGCCCTCGCTTCCAAAACATCATTTTTCCATCAAATATCCAAAAGATATTCAACCTGGCCTGAGATTTGCTGCCCTGAATTAGACCTGACACTGGTAACAAAGGGGATTCTGTAATGGACATGGGCTCTCACAATGCAGTGCATTAATGGGCATCATGGTGAACATAATCTGTCAGGAATGGTCACAATAAAGATGTTCTCCTGATTAATGTTCCACTAGGCCTGTGCTTAATAATTTATATAATTTGTATTAACTTTCAAATTGCCATCACTGTGGTGGACAAGGAAAAACACACAAACAATTCAATATAATAATTTCACCCAGGAAAACATTTTACGTGGCAATTAAAACTGCTGGGTTCATACAGGAGTAATCGTTCAGGATTTACAGAGATGAATTATTGTGAAGCAAAACTGCATATTTAAACAACATAATATGAAAATTCTTCTAAGAGGTCATAAATACTTTATAAATTACATTAATATTGGTGTTCAGTATTACTGCATTTATATTCTTACAGATTGTGTATTTAAATATTACTCCCATAACAATGTATGATTCTATAAAATTAACAAACTTTTAAAATGGTGACAGTCTGCCTAATAAAAGCGTCTCCATTAGTTTTTCTATACTTTGAATAAAGAAACAGTAACGTTACAGCAGTAAAAAATGGTCACTGTGAATTTCTTCACCTAATCCTTGTTTTTCTACATGGAATTCAGCACATTGCACAGCGAGGATGGTGGGTATTGGTCAAGAATATCCTGTGCTATCCTATCAGGATGATTAATGAAGGCACCTTTTTCACAGAATGTCAGACTCTGCCTTTTTAACAACTGACCTTTCATAGAATACTACTGAACTCATAATTCCACTTTTGTTCAGTTTCTTATTAGTGGAGTTAAAATTAATACTTATGGGAATGATGGCTAAGGTGATGCACAGTAAATCTTAGAGCACATCAACCTTCTGCAGCGGCTACCAAAGGAATAGTACCTGCATTTGTCTACTCCAATAGCATAAGTATTCCAGTAAAACTCTGTGTCCTTTCAAAAGACAAATTAGGTCAATATTCAACCCTCTTTCAAGCACAAAGCTGTAAATATGGAGAGAAAAGTTCAGAATACTCACAAAACAGTTTCTACTGTACACGGAGGGAGTGCTCATCCTGCTGCACTGCTTGAAGCTGCCAGGACAGGGACATTTTCAGGAGACATTTTAGCCACACAGCCTGGGAGCTACAGGGACTCATTCCCAGCATGGCCACGTGCAGCTCCATGCCCTAAAAAATACCTTTTCCAGTTGGGAAAACCAGCCCTGAGCTGTGCCGGCGCAAGGATTTTGGGGAAGGCACCAATGTGATGAAGATAATTCAGTTTTGATTGAATCCACTACACCAGACACAGCTGTCCCAGGTGAACACAGCCCCATTTCCTCGAGGTGTTTTGTGCCCACCTCGCTGTTCCTGTGGTGTCACACGTTAACTGCTCATTTACTGCCACCCCAGAACGCCAAAAATTAACGCTGAGTGAGCAAACTCGGCATGAATGCCACACGAGTACCACACATGACAGTGCTCAGGTGACATGCCACTCCCTGCAGAGGACAGGACAGGACTCTCCATGTCCCCTCTCCTCCAGGACTGCCACCACCCTCCCAGCCCAGCCCAAATGAGGTGACAGATCACTGCTGCCACTGCTCCTTCCCTGCAGTGCCCCATCACTTCCCTGTCATTGTCCAGGCAGGACGGGAATGAAGAGATTTTGACTTAGAAGGCTGTAATATTAAAACTCCGATTTATTCAAAATATACTGCTCTTTTATACAGAGCTTTGTGAGGACTAAATCCATTGGTTCTGAAGTGAAAACAACTCATAGCATTGGTGCAGAGTGTTTGACGCACAGTGATAGAACTTAACTATAAATAATGTGAAAAACAAGAGAGATAAAGAATTATTTACAATCTTTCCAGCTCTTTCCCAGGCTTCTGCCTGGCTAGAAACTCTCATTTCTTTCTTTGCCTGAATCCAAGTCCCACACTTCCCTTTCCCTGGGATTTGTTTCAGCTGCCCCACAGGCACCTCCCAGCACCCGGGGAAGACGAGAGATGAAGGCTGACCACAGACACATCCAGTTGTGTCACTACTGCCACAGCTGCAGGGACAGAGGCAGGCAGGGATGCTCCAAGGAAATCCACACAGCTCTGATACGGGTTCCACAGCTGTGCTGGCTGGACCAGGACTGTCCTGCCCAGGGAGATGTGATGCTGCTGCTCCATTTGCCACGGTTCCTGTGCCATTCCTGCACCACTCCTGCTCCTCAGCACAATTCCTGCTGCTTCGAAGCACAACTCACAGTTCTGAACTGAGACAGGGTGGGTTTAGATCAGAGATTAGGAAGAAATACTTTCCTGTGAGAGAGGGCAGCCCTGGCACAGGCTGCCCCTGGATCCCTGGCAGTGCCCAAGGCCAGGCTGGACACTGGGGCTGGAGCAGCTGGGGCAGTGGGAGGTGTCCCTGCCATGGCAGGGGTGGCACTGGATGAGTTTTAAGGTTCATTCCTTTGAATGAACTTTCTACTTTCCAACCCAAATCAACCTGGGATTCCAATTCTAAGATGCCTGAACAAAAGCAGCTCAAATAAAACACACTGGAATGTGTTTAGTTACGGGAGAAAAACACTAAAAAAAGCATATGAGCTTAAATCTCCAGTAAGGACACTCATTAACACAACTGGCTATATTTTTATGCCTTTTTAAAACCCTGCCATCAACTCCTTCCCCTCATCATTACACATTAACATCCCTAAACCCTGAAGCCACAAGCTCCAGACAAGTTCCTTATCCTTGAAGGCATTTTAGGATGACAAAGATGAGAAACTTTTTATTGTTACACGAAGATCCAAATCCACGCTCCGGCAGCATCAGAGCTGATGTCAAAAACTTAAGACCTCACAGAACTGGCAGCAATTCTGTTGTAAAACATTCAATAACAGCAGCAAATTGCAGTTTAATTTTTCTCTACACGTTCATTGGCATTCATGTGAGGTCCATTCACATCCATTACGAGGGAAGGCATCTGCATTATGGCTAAATATTGTATCCTGCAAACAGAGCAGTGTTTGTGCTGCTTCAGCCCTTGCAAACCAAAGAGGGCTTCACCCTAAATGAGGTTTTCCAGAACAAAGCTAAAGGATGTTGGATGGATTTCAGCCTCCCCTTAGAGCTCGGGGTTTTTTGTGAGGTCAACTGAGGCATAATTTAACTGTTCCACTACTGGAGACCTTCAGCCATGCATTCTGTTCATATCTAGGCTTGAAAAATAAACTCCTCCAAAAATATTAATTCTTTTCTGGAATCAGTTTTACTCCTATTCCAAAAGAAAAAAAATATTTCCTTCTCCTTTCAGGCTCCAGAAAAGCCTTCACACCAGGAGGATGGGTCTTTTCCCTGCACAACAAACAACATTTCACAACTTTATCACGGTTGAACATTCAGAAGTTGCCAGAGAAAAGCATCACTTCTGAAAAGCAGGAAAAATATACTGAAATAATGAGTCATGTTCACTGGAGATGGGAAAGCATTCCTTAACAAGACTCCCAATTTAGAAGTGCTGGGTGAATAAAAAGGTATTTCCCAATTAATGTTCACAGATGTGTCTTCTGCAGCCCAAAACAAAGCAGAACTTCCAATTCTGCCAGGGCCACTCTGCCTGAGCCTGCAGTTGTGTGAGTTAGAGCTCCCTTGGCCACAAATCATCCTAATTACTACGGAATTTTGATAACAAGTGATAGACCTGAAAGAAATGTATGGAGTGAAGAGAAAGTTACAATGTGAATGCAGACAAAGCAAAAAGGTAATGCAAAAAGTGGAAGAATCAATAGGATTTATTTAATTCTTTCTGCAATGCAATAAATTAGTAAGTAAGTGCTCATTCTGATGGTTCTTTTCAAGAGTTCCATAAAATTAAGAATTAAGATGCAGCAAGCTTTTAGAATAAATATCAACAAGAAAATTATATAATTCAGTAATACCTTTAGTGATCCAGATGCTAAAGCCAACACAAAGAAGCCCTTCACTGCCACTCCTGTGCAAGTTACAAAACACCAAACAACAACAAAAAAAGCAGCAAATCTTCAGTATTAAAAAATCTTCACTAGTAAAAATCCCTAAAAGTGACTGTTTGGGTGACACTGCTTTCAAAGTGTGAAATTTTACTGTACAAGCAATTTTGTAGCCTGTAAAAGTATTCAATATTCTAGATCCACATCAGAGGGAAGCTCAGTCTGCCAGATGTGAACACGGCGCTATCAGCAAGTAAAGAGTGTTATCAAGAATGTTTATTTTTTTTCCCTTCAGCTTTGTTATACCTGGAGGTTGTTTTTTGGCCACTTGACATCTTTTTACTGTGATTTATCCTCACTCCAGACAACAGATTCCTTGCTCATTTTCAAATTACCTGCACGCACTGGCAACCACACCTATCAGGAAGGTTTTTCTTGTTCCTGTCTGCTTTTGTTTTGCTGCAAGTCCTATGAAAAAGAATTCCAAGACGTATTTCCCAGAACAGGCAGGAAGCGGGACACGCTATCCCAACCCTGAGGATATCCTCTGTTCCACACTGGGACATAAATCTCAAAGCCCAGAGGATTTCTGCATCAGTGAGGAGCATCTGGACAAGCTCAGAGTCACAAGCAATATTACCCAGCCTGCAGAGAACTTCTGACCTACAGGAGCTGAGAGCTGATCCCAACCACGACCAACAGGAAAACCGGGATCTGCTTTAACACAACCACAGCAGCAAAGGCAGAAAAACCTCCCAAAATATTCAGGGAATCAACAGAAACCCCACAAACAACTGCACCCACCTTGGTTTGTCATCCCTGCTACCATGAGCAGAAGAAATTAAAGGAAGCCAAGGTGTTTCAAAGAATTCAGGTGGAGGTGGAGAGAGCCAAGACAGTCCATGGTACAACGATCAGGTCAGTGTGGACTTTGGAATTCCAGAGGTACAAACAGAAGACATTTTCTATATTCTTCAGGTGTCCATTTAAAATTAGAACAAACTCTTCTCAGAGGTGAAGAACATTCAGGAGCGTGAAGAATGACTACTTGCAAATTATTGAGGTATTACAGCTCAAATTGCCTTAATAGGAGCTGATTTATATTTATGGCCAAATTTCATAAAGTGTTTTAACTTTTCACAACTCCTCCCCCAAGTCAGATCATTGAACTTGAAGAGCTTAAAAAATAAAGCAGGAAATATTTTCCATTCTCCTTTGTCCATTTATCCAGCCATCTACACACCAGGATATTTAGTGCAGTTATCCAGCTGAAAGTTTTTGGTCAGCACAGTTGTATTTTATACATTAATAAACTCAAAGAACCGCAGAATTTTAAAGGCTGGAAAAGACCTTTAAGAACATTATGAAGTCCAACCATCAATCAGCACCACCATGCTCACCCATGTCCTCAAGTGCCACATCCACGTGGTTTTGGAACACTTTCAGGGATGGTGATTCCATGGTTTCCTACAGCATCCTGTATCCCAGGAGCTCTGTGCCTGGTGACCACCAAAACCTTGGTGTCCTTCCATGATGCTTCACACACCAATAAATGCAGACATCTCTTGGCCATGAGTGTTCCTAGGGAGCACCAGGAATGCTTCTGGCATTCCCACCCAGGAACCACCACTCTTCCAGGGAGACTTGCTCTCCTGGGACAGAACCCTGACCCCACTCTTAGGAACAATCCAGACCTTTCCCATTGGAGCAGCAATGTCTGAAGGAGCATGTCTGAAAGGGAAGTCTCAAGGCCTTTCAGCGATTTCAATGCCTAAAATAAAAGACTTGGAATATCAGTTTATTGCCCAGATAAACAATCTGGATGGACAATCTGTAGATTCTAGATTTTCCTAAGGTAAGCAGCATACCAGCTTGGTCTGGAAACATATCAAACATTTATTCGTGTGGGTCCATGAATGTGGGAAAAAAAATCACCTTTTTGAACATTTCCCCTCAAATTCTGGACAGGTTTTCTACTCGGAGTAGAAAGCACTCAGCATTTTCCCAGCTAAAACTCTGTCAGGGAGCACTGGACACCATTCCTGACCACAGGAACCACGCTGGCAGCTCTGCCCAGCATCTCCAGCACCAAATCTGTGTGTGTGTGTGTGTGTGTGGAAGCAGCAGCTGCACGGGAGCACCTATGGAACAATAAACTCCTGCACCCCGGCGGGCTGTGACACTGATGGAGCATCGCCAGCAGCAGGATACTCAGAGAGGCTGTTCATCATCATCACCTGAGCACAAGCAAAACCCAACTGTGGGATGACAAAGCCAGGGGGACGGGCATCAATAAAGCACAGGAAAAACAAATGACAGGAAAACAACTGACTGGCAACCTAAAGGACAAAGTTTCTAACTTAATCTCATTATTTCTTGCTCTGAGCTGGCAGAAGGAAAGTCCTCTGCCACAGCCTGCAGCCCATTCTGACTGCATGTCTAAATCTACATTATGATGATAATAACAGGAAAATAAAACACGACTTAGAAATCTATTAGTACAAGTGACAATTTACATATATCAGCAGTCTGTAGCAATAAGCCTCTCAAAGGTCAAAATTAACCAAACAAATTGAGAAATGCTCCAAACCTCATTTGCTCAGCTGACCACGACAGTTATTCAGAAATTGAGAAGCAATCAAAAAGTTTTCGTCACCAGCAAGTGCCCATTTTAATAAGCAACGAGGCAGTACTGAGTATTTATCACTTGAAGAACTTATGTGTACTAAACAGGTTTCAATTTTTCAAAAGCCAGCAGGAATTAATTTCTTACCCAGAATCAGTGAGAACCAGCAAAGATGAGCTGGTGGGGCAGATCTACAAGAGATCTGTCCTATTTTTATTTAATGAATAGGCATTTTAAGGCATTTTTGGGAAGTTAGATTTAAGTAAGGCAAATACTGCAGGCTCCAATGAAACCATCCCAACCCTGGCCTGATGGAACAGCTCCTGTTTATTCCTGGTGAAGAGAAAAAAATTCCCATCCCAGGGTGAGGTGCCTCTCATCAGTGCCAATCTGTCAGGCTCTGAACACTCTGATAGAAAATGAGATGTGAGATGGAAACCAGCACTAAATGTTTAATATGATCCGCAATTCACAATTATTTCTTAAGTGTCTTTTCCCTGATAACTTTTTCCACTGCATGATCTTAGTGAGAAGATAATGGGAGATGCTGCTTTTGAATAAGTTATACATTTCCCCTGCTTTACTTGAACCTCACAATGCCACCATTATTAATATTTTCCCTCCACAAAACAGCAGTAGCCTTCCAAAGAAAAAGTCCTTGACCAAAATATCAGAGGATATTAAACTGAGAAGTGATCTACTGATGCAAATCATTAAATCTATTTGCATTTGCTTACTGAACCCTAACACAGAAATTAAACTACATAGTGTGGGAAAAGAGCTGGTTTTGCATGGTTAAAAGGAGACATCTTGGAAGATCCGAGCTCTATGTCATTAATTTTCCTTCTTCCCCTCATTAACAAGTAAAATGTTTTCACTGCTTGAAAAGTTTTAATAAATAGGAAAAAGCAGGGCAGCTGACATAAGTTTTTAATGTAATATACAAGAGCTTTTAATATTTTTACATATATTAATGTAAAAGCTAAAAATAAATGTTAAAAGGTTACATTTGTGAAGAAAGAAAAATGGCATTTACAGTTACAGGGTAAGGTTTTAGAATTTAACTCTTTCTCTCCCAGCATGGGGTGCTGAGGAGCATTTGCCATTTCCCTGAAAATCCCTGGAATTGCAGAGATGAGCCACTGCAGAAGCACCCGGGGGTTAAGGACACACATTCCCTCCCAGCTCTGAGCTCCAGGGTGATTTACTGGGCTTTGTCCTTCCCAGTCTTAAATTCTTTTTATAGAAGGAATTACGGGAGGCATTTTAAGAACAGCCATAATTAGTACAGGCACTGGCAGGGTGAGACCTTTGGGTTTCACTGAAATGTGTGAGCCAAAGTGGCCAGGGAAGACCAGGAACTGCTGCTGCCAGCTCCAGCTGGAGCTGGGAACAGCCATCCAACAGCAAAAAGCCAACAGCATCCCAGGGTAACTCCCAAGGAGTGTCACCAACAGCTCAGGGTGGGGATTTTCCCTCTCTCTCCTCGAAAGGGTCCTGGAGAATTGTGTCCAGCTTTGGGCTCCTCAACATGAGGAGCTGGAGCTGCTGCAGCAAATCCAGAGGAGGTCACGGAGATGCTCTGAGGGCTGGAGCCCCTCTGGAGCCAGGCTGGCACACCTGGGGGGGCTCACCTGGAGAGGAGCAGATCCAGGGAGAGCTCAGAGCTCTGCCAGGGCCTGGAGGGGCTCCAGGAGAGCTGCAGAGGGACCAGGGACAGGGATGGAGGGACAGGACACAGGGAATGGCTCCCACTGCCAGGGCAGGGCTGGATGGGAGATGGAGAATTGGGAATTCCTGGCCAGGCTGGAATTCCCAGAGCAGCTGTGGCACCCCTGGATCCCTGGCAGTGCCCAAGGCACTGGGGCTGGAGCAGCTGGGACAGTGGGAGGTGTCCCTGCCATGGCAGGGGTGGCACTGGGTGGGATTTGGGGTCCATCCAGCCCAAACCATTCCATGATTTCTGCTGGGCAGTGACCCATGGCACTGGCCAGATGTTTTCAGACCTTGAATATTAACATGGACAATGCTGTGTCTGAACACCACAAGCCCAGAATCATCAAGCTTTGCTGCTCTGTTTGTAACCCTCATGGCTGGCCAGGACTCCTAAACCAAGACATGTTAGAACAGCCCAGTGATCATGTTTTACAGCGCTGGGATTTTAAAACAGCAAAAATAACAACAAACTGTATTAGATAATATAACTTGTGCAGGCACCCACTTGAAAATATCACAAATATGACTCTTTCTTTCTAGTGTGGAAGATGCAGAGCTCTAATAGTGCTGAAAAATGATTCTACCAAAGAAGAGTGGGAGAATTTGTCTACGCAGCATCATCTCCTCGAGAAATTTCCCAGAAAACAAATCCTTTCCTGATGCCCAGCCCTGTGCTGTGCCTGGTGTGTCCTTACTAACCAGGAGTAACTCAGGCCAGGAGTGGAACCTGTCCCCTTCCCGTGCCAGAGGTAGATTAATGCAGTGGAGCATTTTTCCATTGCAAATCCTTGCTCTGAGGATGGGAAAATGGGCTGCATAATGACAGGGATTATGTTTCTATTATGTACCAGAATTACTGGCTGTTTTGAGTGTTGCAACTCTTCATCTTGGGTTTCCTCCCTGACTTCTGTGGTCCTCAAAAAAAAAAAATAAAATGTTAGATGCACAGAAAATGCTGGGAGCAATTGAAAGCCACAGAGGTGTTTTGGGATTAAACAGAAGGGTGTGAGCACAGACACACCTGGATGTGGGTGCCAGGAATCCTTCCTGCAGCTCTCCTGGAGGGAGAGAACTGAGCCACTGAAGTGTTTTACTGTAAGAGCAGCCTGGAGAGCCCTGACCATCAAATGCTGCGATGGCAGCAAGGTGCAGGGTTTGAGGGGAACCAGCATTGCAGGGGTTTGAAGAATACCAGCCTGGTTTGGGTTGGAAGGATCCCAAATCCCACCCAGTGCCCCCCTGCCATGGCAGGGACACCTCCCACTGTCCCAGCTGCTCCAGCCCAAGTGTCCAGCCTGGCCTCGGGCACTGCCAGGGATCCAGGGGTGCCACAGCTGCTCTGGGAATTCCATCCCAGCCCTGCCCACCCTGCCAGGGAACAATTCCTGCCCAATATTCCATCTACATTTTACCTTTTTTAAATTTAGCCATATTTCAGCATTTCAGGGAATTACCATTCTCAAGAAAACCACCCTGTTCTGGAAGCCAGGAGGTCCAAATTTCACATCTAGGCACCATCATCTCTCCTGAAATAATCCTGTATTTGTAAACATACCAAAAAAGAATTTAATTGAAAGCCATTTTTGCCATGTGGATTGCTAGTAAGGAACACAATTCAATTTCAGAGTGAGAAGGAAAGCATAGGAGCAAAATTCCTGAGGGGGGAAAAAGTAAGAAAACAATAAATTAAAAACCCCAGAACTTTTCCTGACCAGAATCTCCAGCTGCTCTGGGCACCTGTGCCAGGGCTGCCCACCCTGCCAGGGAACAATTCCCAATTCCCAATCTCCCATCCAGCCCTGCCCTGGCAGTGGGAGCCATTCCCTGTGTCCTGTCCCCCATCCCTTGTCCCCAGTCCCTCTCCATCCTTCCTGTGGCTCCTGCAGGCCCCATGAGGCCACCCTGAGGTCACCCCACACTTCTCCCCTGCAGGTTCCATCCTCTGATCATTGGGTGCCTCCTCTGGATTCTCTGCAGCAGCTCCAGGTCCCTCTGAGCCGGGCATTGAGCACGGGGCACCATTCCCCTTTCCTGCTGCCAGGCTGGGCTCAGCCCAGGGCACAAGGAGGTCTCTGGGCTCTGAGTGAACGTGGTCCAGCTTCTCATCCATCAAAAAATCGGCACTTTAATGTTATTTTTTTGCACAGGGCCCTCAAAGGCTTCTCTGCCAAGATTTCAGGAGAAAACCACAACTGAAGACTTGCAAAACCCACTCCTATTTGAATCTTGCAATGCTGCCTTTGACAGATAATAGAAACGCAGCCATGCTGTCAGGGAAAATAACCCAGCTAAAGTCTAGTATTGATTACAGTGGAGCTGCTCAAGATTCACTTCAGCTTCAGTGAGAGAGGAACGTGGGTTTTGCTAATCATGCAGAATTAAATTCACCAGCCAGACCTGACAATAAAACTTTGCCCACAAACCATTTCTAAAACCATGTGAAACCACATCTCTGAGCTGTACTACATGTCAGGCTGAACTCTGAAAACATGCAGAAAGTTATTTTGTTTATGTTATGGAAACACCACTTCCAATAAAAAGTTTTCTTAGCTTGATGCAGCATAAACAATCTGTAGCATCTCCACAAGAAACTATGAAAAACTCTAGCCCAGTTTATTTTTAATAAAAGGAGGACTATGCTATATAATAACTCTTCCTGCCACATCCATTGAATCTGCTGAAATAAAGATTGATGCCTGGATATTTGTAGAGACTTCTACCAGAGAAGGTAATATTTCTTTTTTCCCTTTCTTTCCTATTTTTTAAAATACACTTTCCTGTTACTTTGAAGTGATTTGAAGTAACAAGCATCATCTCCCTATTACCCAGGCATCTGCATGTTTTCTTTCCAAGACCAGTGGCACAAAACTCAATGAAATTTGTGAGAGCTTGGTGCCACAAGTTAAAAGATATTTGGAAATGAAAGGTTTTCTTTGAAAGAGGAACATTTATGTAAGAGGGATCCTCTTCTGGTGACTGCTCCACACAGGCACCACAAACAGGCTCTCACTTGGCTCATCAGTATGAAAACCAATGTTTTTAGCATTGGGAGGGGTTCAAAGGATAAAATCCTGGATTTGAACAAGCATCACCCAGATGAACCAGGTGCTCTCTGAGCCAAAACAGCACCTGGAAGGTTTTGGGAACAAGGCACTTCAGAACTAAAGAATGGGTGGGAGTTGTTGCTGGATTTGTTTTGTTGTTCAGGTTGAAGACCTCAAAGATCATCAAACCCAACCATCAACCAGCACCACCAGCCATGTCCTCAAGCTTGAACCCACCCAGGGATGGTGACTCCAACACCTCCCTGGGCAGCCTATTCCAAAGCTTTACAATCCTGTCCATGAGAAGTTTTTTCCCTAATTTCCACCCTGAGCTTGCCCTGCCCAGCCTGAGGCCATTCCCTCTGCTCCTGTCCCTGTTCCCTGGGATGATCCCAAATCCCCCCAGCTGTCCCCTCCTGGCAGGAGCTGTGCAGAGCCACAAGGTCCCCCCTGATCCCCCTTTTCTCCAGGCTGAGCCCCCTCAGCTCCCTCAGGAGTTCTCCAGCCCCTTCCCAGCCCCCTCAGGAGTTCTCCAGCCCCTTCCCAAATCCCTCAGGAGTTCCCCAGCCCCTTCCCAAATCCCTCAGGAGTTCTCCAGCCCCTTCCCAGCTCCCTCAGGAGTTCTCCAGCCCCTTCCCAGCCCCCTCAGGAGTTCTCCAGCCCCTTCCCAGCTCCCTCAGGAGTTCCCCAGCCCCTTCCCAAATCCCTCAGGAGTTCCTCAGCCCCTTCCCAGCTCCCTCAGGAGTTCCCCAGCCCCTTCCACAGCCCCATTCCTTTCCCTGTTCCCACTCTCCATTTAGAGCTAATCCCCACACATTAATTTCTTTACCCCAAATATATCCTTGGGCTCATTCAGGTTTTATCCTGTACCATTTTAAGTAGAATATCTCTGTTGTTACACAATAATCAAGGAAGAACCAAATGAGGAGGAGTGGAGCCTCTTCCAAGCCACACTGGCAATAATCCTCTACTCACAGAATCCTCAGATGTTCATGGTAAACCCGGAATCCACTCCAAGCAGCAGAGCACTCCCACCCCTACCTCCTTCAGTGGGTTTTTACTGTGCCCCTGAGCTCCACTAAGTTTCTTAGCCTTGGCTGATGCTCAGTGGAAAAATAGGAGGAGTGGCACTCTCCCAAATGCCTCCCACTTGTGGCATCAAAGTGAGATATCACTCCCAGTAAATTTTACAGTATGAGGAATGAAACAGTTAGCAAAGTTGACATTTAAACCATCAGCACTGGCTATGATTAAATACCTCAGAGATGAACAGAGTGGTCCACACCTCTCCAAGTTATTGTTCCAGGCTCTTATCAGACTCCCTGCCCCACTGCATCTGCTGCCTTTGCACACACCTGAGACTTTCCTTCCAGCTCCAATAGTTGGAAACCTGCTTAAAGTGAGATTCTGGAGTTTCTGGTCATGTTACAGTGACAGACAGAGACTGACTGAAACCCTGGTGAACTTCTTGAACTGCATATTTACCCTAAAAGGTTGAGGCAGATTAATAATATGGGAAGGGCCAAACTGGCTCCTTGTTCCTCCTCCCCTGATCTCCCTCAGTAGGATGGATGGAAACGAAACACTGAGGAAAACTGCAAATAACCTGCAGAGAACACAGAGGGCAGCAGGATTTTCCAACCCCACACCAAAAGCTGCTTAGCTTTCCTCAAAACATGTTCTAACAAATCCTTTTACTAAAATCCTCCAGTTCCCCCAGCACTTCCCTGCCCCACGCTGACCAGGCAGGGAGCTGGCAAAACCAGGCTGCTTTTCCTGAGGAAAATGGAATTCCTGAGAGAACCTGGATTTTTGCAGCACAGGGAGAAACTGCTCCCTGCTGCCATCCCAATGCCAAGTCCACATCCCACATTCCCAAAGTATTTTGTGCTGTAAATATTCAGCAGAGGGAAAACCATGCTTTGTGTTGCCTGCTCACCAAGGGGATAATTTACTGCTGCACTTCTGCAATGAGTCAAGGTCATCCCGGTGTGGGAACACCACAGATGACAGCAAAACAACAAAAAAACCTAATTTTGGAACTCCAAAGATGCTGAAGACACTCTGAAGTAAAATAACAGTTAAGGAAAGGGACTTTTTTTTTTGGACATGAGCAAGAAGTGTTAAACATTTGCAATATTTCAGGTTGGGATGGTGGAGGAATATTGTTAAAACTAATCACTAGATTGCCATGTACTGAAAGAAAAACTACAACAGCTGATATAGCATGAAATACATATATTATATACTAATATACTATATACTAATATGTAATATACATATATACTAATAGACTTATATACTAATATACTGTATATACTATATACTTATATATTAATATACTAATACACTGTATATACTATATACTATATACTATATACTATATACTTATATACTAATATACAATAAAATTATATATATAAAATATAACAGATATATAGATAATGTACATATATATATATACTTATATACACACACACACATATATATAAATACATACATGCAGCTTATACACATTTAAGGGTTTTTTTTTAAATATGAACTGAGAAGCTGAAATTCTTAGAAATAGATACAATTGTCCAGATTACGATACAATAGATAAAATTAATTATTAATAAATTAATAGATAGAATTGTCCAATTGTCAAACCTTCAGGGACCTGCTTGGGTCAGGGCATCACAGAATCCCAGACTGGTGGGGGACCCTCAAATCCCACCCAGTGCCACCCCTGCCATGGCAGGGACACCTCCCGCTGTCCCAGCTGCAGGAATGGGATGCACATCATGGATTTATGCACATCATGGATTTCAGAAGTCTGGATAAAGATGCCTCCTGTCCAAAAGAAACCATCCCCCCGTGACGTGGCTGGACTTTTAAACCCCGGCAGCTTCCCGAGGAGCGGAATCACCTCAGGTTATTACAATTAGTTTCATCTCATTAATAGATCAATTTCTTTCAAGCATACTGAAACTGGGTTTTACTTTGTTGCTTCTCCTTTTAGGCTCCATTATAGTCTGTGTTCTTAAGTTTTAAGGAGAGCCATCAGTGAGGAGGTTGTAATCTCAGGTGATTAATTGCACAGCATTTTACAAGCTGTAAAACAGAGCGAGATCTCCACAAAGCGATTATGCCATTAACCAGGGGCTCTTATCAGATTTTTCTACAACTACTAGGTTTGTCTGACAGATTGCAAGTCTTAAGTATTTATATATTTCAAAGGTTTACTTATTTTTGTTGTTAAAAAACCCTAAAATCTCTATTGATTGTTACATGCAATTCCACATGAGAAGTCCCAAGCACTGTGGAGCAGAATACCAATATTTATTACCAGACTCGTGCTCATTATGGTTCTTTCTGACAGGGGTCCATTAAAATCAATTTTTATGTTTCTTATGTTTTTTTTTTCCCACCCAATGTTCTTGCCATGGCGTTTATTAGCCAGTTAGGAGAAACACCAGGCACTGCTTTGTTTTTATTTTATTCTGTCAAAAATAATGAGGCCAGATTTAACAACTATTCACTAGCGATGAGTAGAAGAGATTAAATGTTATACTTCAGCACAAACATTTACAGATGGCTTTAAAATTTTTAGAACTTCATCAGTGCTAAAGACAAAAGGAAGTCACACCTTTCTTCTTCAGATTTAAATTCTTGAAGTAAACATAAAAATACTCTTCTTGCCCTTAGCTTCAGAGTTATTCCTGAGTGATAGACCCTCTAATGTAACGTTTTTTGCACATAAATCATGCAGCCTGTGAGCTTAAGAGTTGCCAAGATGCCACTAGTGCCTCAAGATGAAGTGAAATCAGCTCACCACTGAGAAAAGTGAAGATCTAGAACAGGTGAAAATTAAAATTTTGGAAAAAAAATCTACACTGTCCATCTTCTGCTGAGGAACAAGATCATGAGAAACTTCAACCACAGAACATGAACATGTTAGAGGTGAGCAAAACAGATGTCCTGGTAAAACAGGGATGTAAAAATATAAAATATAAAAAATTAAAAATATTAAAATGTAAAAATATAAAAATATATAAAAATAAAAAATATATATAAAAATAAAAAATATTAAAATATAAAAAATTTTAAAATTTTAAAATTTTAAAATTTTAAAATATAAAAATATAAAAATATAAAAATATAAAAATATAAAAATATAAAAATATAAAAATATAAAAATATAAAAATATAAAAATATAAAAATATAAAAATATATGTAGGTCTGCAAGATTTGTGAGGTGTGCAAGGAGATTTTACCGTCAGTGACATTTATATATGTGCCAGAAATCAAGGGAGGCAGGAGATTCTTTCAAAACTTACATTAAAAAGACTGAAGAGTTTAAAACGTTTGATAATATTTCGATGCAGCAGAGGAATTGATGTATTTTGGAGCCCTTTAGGGCACAAGGGACTCCTCCCAGTAGGATTAGCAACAACAAGAGCGCTCTCAGATCCTCTGGGCAATCTCCTTCCTGCAGCACAAACACGAGCACAGGATCAATAGGACATGAACTCACCCACTTGGCAGCAGGCTCATTTTGGGAAGTTTGATTTCATGTACGCCCGATTCACACCCCGAGATCTCGATCCTGCCCAGGGGGCTGAGCAGAGCCACCTGCCTCTCCCTGCATGGAGATCCTCCCTCTTTGGAATTCACCTGTTCAAGGAAATAAAATCCCCTTTAACTGCAGGAATTTGCACCAAGGAACGGATTTGAGTAGTTTTCAAAAGCAATTTGAACAAAGCAAGAAAACAGCGAATTTCAAGTTTCCTCAACTACGGCATTCACTTTCAAAATTCCAACTTAAAATGATCTATCTTCAGAAGTTAGCACCTAAATCACAGTCTCAAAAAAACCACATTAACTAGCAGCATAGTGATCTTCATAAAAATGTGAAATAGCAGCAGTTTCATGGCTGGTTTATCAGCTAAAATCCAATGTGTTGTGACACTTATTTAAAACAGGACTGTTGTGACAACAAAGTAGATTCAGTGGTTTAGAGCAGCAGTGTTATGCAAATAACAGCTGGAACACAAATAGAATATGTCTGCTGGAAAAGAAAATACATGAAAAAATCAATCATTCCTTAGGAAAAGAAGCATATTTTTATTCCCATTGTTACCAGTCTGGTTTTACGATTACTGATAGGATGTAGCTGGAAACAGCTGCCAAGTATTTCTCGATATTGGACAAGACCAACAATAACAGACTTGTCAAATTCATCTTGGCTAAAAAAACCACCCCAGTCTGGAAGTGTGAGTTGAATTCCCAGTTTGGTTTGTGCCATCACTGCAGCAGGACAGGACAGAACATCACCAGAGTCCCCTGCAGTCACCCTGACACCAACCCTTTGGTCCAGGCCACAGAAAGTCCTGCGCTCCAAAGAGCTCAGCTCATGTGAAACTGGGAAAAAAGTGAACAACTGAGAAACTGTGAGGCAGCACACGGTAACTCCATCAGCAAACACAGAATAAAAGGCTCCTACAAATGTTTGGGATGGAAGGGACCTTACAAACCACTTATTTCCACACCTCCCACTGTCCCAGGCTGCTCCAAGCCCCAGTGTCCAGCCTGGCCTTGAACACTTCCAGGGATGGAGGGAACAGTTCCTTCCCAAAATCCCATCCATCCCTGCCCTCTGGGAAGCCATTCCCTGTGTCCTGTCCCTCCAGGGACAGGACCCTGCATTTGACATTTTGTACTTCATGAGGTTTCCTGCAACGCTGAGAGAACAACAAATTTCTTGGATTTGTTTTATTTACTTCCCTGTGTTCAAGGTTGGATGGGGCTTGGAGCAACCTGGAGTAGTGGAAGGTGTCCCTGCCCGTGGCAGGGGATGGGATGAAATGAGATTTAAGATCCCTTCCAAGCCAAACCATTCTGGGATTCCATGAATGACACACCAGGGGTGCAGCAGGAGCCAGGACGGTCCATGCAGGGTGACTTACAGCTGCCCACTGCTCACAGCTGGACAATAATTAGTTGTTTTCCCAATAAGAGAATCATTTCAAACCCCATTATTAAGTGCTGTGGAATGAAGTAACATCTGTGAGTAATATAATCAGCGTGAGAGAGCTGAAAAATCATCAAGCTGACAGTTTTCATAACTAGAGCAAAAGTAAACCTAAAGCCCTGAATTTTGGGAAGCTCTTACACAATTCCTCCATGACAGACATACAGCAACCAGAGCAACCTCACTCATCCTGGAGAGGCCCAGGAACTGCAGGTTCCCTGTGGTTTATTTACTTTGACTGCAACCCCAGTTGCTGAATAATCAAATGTTTGGTGGCATCACAAAGAAACTCCCTTCCAACCAACTTTTCCTGGAGCACACGGGAGAACTTCTTTGGAGCAGCACCTCATTGCAGAAGTCAGCAAACAAGCAGTGGAAGTTTACATCTGTGGCAAAGCAGCACACATTTTTCATGTTTATTGGTTTGACAGCCCTGAACCAGATGCACTGAACCTCACACCATGTGCTCCACGACTTTTCCATCAGAACAAAACCCAGGATGCAGGGAGCAGCAGAGAACTATCAATAACCCTCTGAGCTCTCTCCAAGTCAAACTAAGCTTTATAGATGAAACCCTGAGTGACTGCAACTCCTATTTGCAGCCTTGTTTATCATATGCATCGGGCAGCAATATTCAGAGGTTTTATTTTTGCAAAAGAATGAGGCTGCAGGACATCCATCACATCCATATGCAACAGGGTTGGGATGCTCCAGGATGAAGGTCACTGACAGATGTACAATGCACACTCCTCTGTCCAGATACTAATTCTGTTATTTAGGCTGGACAGGAGGAGAAATTTCCTCACAGAAAGGGTTTCCAAGCATTGGAGCAGGCTGACAGGGGAAGTGGTGGAGTCACCATCCCTGGAAGTGTTCCAAAAGCATCAGGACGTGGTTTAGTGATGCTGCTGCTGGTGGCTGGACACTTCCCCTGAATCCCTGGCAGTGCCCAAGGCCAGGCTGGACATTGGGTTGGAGCACCTGGGACAGTGGGAGGTGTCCCTGCCATGGCAGGGGTAGCACTGGGTGGGATTTCCAATCTTTCCAACCCAAACTATTCCATGATTTATGAAAAATTGGAAGAATTCTGATCAGCTCCTGCATCATCTCCACCTTCATTCTCCCCTTCCACTGCAATACCTATAATTCTGTATCAAAATATCTCATAATTTTGGTATTGGGTAGAAAAAAACCTGATTTTTTTACGAGAGAAAATATCTCCTGCCAACCTCTGGAGTTTTCCCAAAGAAAGAAAACCATACAAGCAACATTTGTAAGTTTACCACACCAGACTGCCAAATACAGCAAACGGGAAGATTGTAATTTTATTTAAATTTGCATTAAGCAGCTTTCACACTACAGTAAATAATTCAAATATTTCTATGTTCTGTTGCTCCTAACGCCCCCAGAAACTCCACTGGACATTGGCCTGACATCCTAGAATTCAATTCATATCCATAATGATGAATAGAGAAATAAAAAAGGCAGAGAAATCTTGAGAACCAACACAGCTTAAAAGAAAAAAATCTGTAGCAAAGCATTTCCATGCTCCATGTTGTCCCAGAAAACAATTTGTGTTTTCCAGAAAAGTCCAGACAGCAAACCCTGATTTTCCTTTCAGTATTATGGAGAACTGAATCCTTCCCATCAGAGCTCTATCTCTGATGGATCTCCCCTCCACAGGTTTTTCCATTTCCTTCACTCTGCTTTAACAATATAAACCCACCACACCAATATCAAAATATTAACAATAATCCCCTCTGCATCTGATTTAACAGGGGATTTCCATTAGGCTACAGCATGGAAGTCCTCACCAATTTTTTTCTTTTTCCTCAAATATTTCTGAGAATCAAGGCAAAAATAACATATTCGGCTGGCAAATCGAATGTGGCCTCACACATCCTGCAATTGGATTTTTTTAAACCTGCATTAATCAGGGAGATGTCCCAGTTCCTCCAAGAAAGGGGTCTCTTGATCATTTTCAGATTAACCAAGTGTTAATTGAGCTAGGTGCGATGGAAATAGAACCAGCAGCAGGAAATTGCATTGCAATTCTTCCCCCTATTTCCCTCAGACCCCAAAACGGGGCCATTCCCACCATTTCTAGCCAAGCCACTGCTGCACGTTTGGAAATGCTGTTGAGTTCTTCACACTCCTGTGGAACTGAAGAACCCACCCAGATGCCACAGGAGGTTTTCCTCACGATCTTCCTCCCACGCTGGGCGAGGAGGGAACCACACGCTGCCTTCAAGCACTAAAAACTACTGTCAGAGGACCCCAGACTGCCCCAATCAGAGGAATTCTAACCCATAAAATCTGAATTTCTGAATGTACTAACCCACTGGTATTGTAAATGCAGGCGAACCCAATGGGAAGAAATGCTGATGTCTGACTAAATTCAGAAGGCTGAATTATTTCTTTATTATAACTATGCTAAAATACATTAATATACTATATAAAAGGAGGATACTAAAACTACATACTACTTTCTCTGACTCTAACTCTAACTCTAACACAACTCGTGCCCCAGGTGGGTTGGACTGGATTGGATTGGATTGGATTGGATTGGATTGGATTGGATTGGATTGGGTTGGATTGGATTGGATTGAATTGGATTGGATTGGATTGGATTGGATTGGATTGGATTGGATTGGATTGGATTGGATTGGTTAGATTGGGTTGGATTGGGTTGGATTGGATTGGATTGGGTTGGATTGGGTTGGGTTGGATTGGATTGGATTGGATTGGATTGGATTGGATTGGATTGGATTGGATTGGGTTGGATTGGGTTGGATTGGATTGGATTGGGTTGGATTGGGTTGGGTTGGATTGGATTGGATTGGATTGGATTGGATTGGATTGGATTGGATTGGGTTGGGTTGGGTTGGGTTGGGTTGGGTTGGATTGGATTGGGTTGGATTGGATTGGGTTGGATTGGATTGGGTTGGATTGGATTGGGTTGGGATTGGGTTGGATTGGATTGGGTTGGGTTGGGTTGGATTGGGTTGGGTTGGATTGGGTTGGATTGGATTGGATTGGATTGGATTGGATTGGATTGGATTGGATTGGATTGGATTGGGTTGGATTGGCCATCAGGCTCAAACAATCCTCACCAGAATCCAACCAAGCAACACCCCAGGGAAACAATTCTCCAAACACATTCCACGTGGGAAAAACAAAGAGCAGAAATAGAAATTGTTTTCTCTTTCATTTCTGTCTGTGCACCTCTGTGAAAATCCTGAGAGGGAGAGAAATGTGCTGGCCACACACTGGAATCACTTCCTGCAGGTGATTCCCTTGGAGGGGTTGATACCCACCCCACCAGAGGTGTGACCACCTTCCTCATTTACTTCCCATTCCCATAAATTTATCCTAAAAACTCCATCACTTCCCATTCTGCATAAATTTATCCTAAAAACTCCATTAAAGCCCTGACATTTGCATCAACAAATGAGCTACAATTCACAAACACCTGCCCTGTTTTGATGGTGCCATAGAGTAGCAGGGACGCACAAAAATGCAGCTCCAGACATTTGTTGAGTTTGAGGATGATCAATAAATGCCAGGGAAGCTGCCTCTTCATCCTAATTACAGGGAAAAAACACCAGGCCTGAACTCTTAGAGAGTCCTTCTTTTGAGTATCTCAAACCTGCTTGTTATTGATTCAAGTTTTGAATTAAAATTCAATCAAAGCTTCAAATATTGGATTTAAATTTAAGGGGAATGCATCAGAGTTTGGCAATTTGCTTCTTCATTTCAGTCACCCTTCCTGATGCACTGAGTTTGCATCCTTCTCCTAACAAAATCCTTATCAAATCCCATCAGGCAAAGCAAAAATCCATCATAAACCAATGTTTGCAAAATGATTTTGTGTCAAAAAGCCTCTGCCACTGATGAGGCTGCCCATGCCAGTGGGCCACCCATCCAAGGATTTCACTGAATTACAGTTCTCTCCACATCTCCTTAATAGTTTAAAACTTCCTGTATTTGTTTTACTGGTTCTGCCTGTTTATTTAAAAGGAAACAATCCATTGTACGTAAAGAATATGGGAAAAGATATTAATAGTAAAGGCAATGTATTTCTGCACATATAGTGCAGGGTGGAGGGCGATTTTCCAACCTTATGGGGCTTGTCTTAGAGGAAAAAGCCATTTTTTAGTGTTTCAAGGCAGAGAAAGATTTAAGGGCTGTGAATAGAAGACAGGATCCGTGCAATCAGAACAATCTAAAAATCTGCTCCCGTTAATATCTTGATTAATCATATATATTTTCACCATACAAAAGCTACTGTTTCATGAGAACAAAGAGTTTATGTACTACAAATAATTTTACTGCAGGAAAGAAAGAAGGAAAGAGTTTGTTGGAAGTTTCACACTAAAAATGAAATATATTGAAAGCTGAAGTGAAATATAGTGGAAGTTTCATATATTGGAATATTAGTATCACTTTGTTATACTGGAATAAAAGAGAGAATGAGAAACATTTAATTCTCAGTCTTTTTGCTTATTATGAAATGTCTGACTTCTTTCCAAGCTAAAATACAAATTCTTCTAAAAGCTGCTTCCTTCTCTTGAAAAAAAAGAATCCAAAGATTTCCAACTAAATAGAATGATGTGAATTCCAAAGAAATGTGAAGCTGTGGCTGCCCCTGGATCCCTGGCAGTGCCCAAGGCCAGGTTGGACACTGGGGCTGGAGCAGCTGGGGCAGTGGGAGGTGTCCCTGCCATGGCAGGGGGGCACTGGATGAGTTTTAAGGATGTCGTGATCCAAACACACCCCTGAAGGTTTGACATCTTAACCTGAAGAGTTGAAGATGTGAGAAAGTTGTCCTGAAAGCCAGGAAGCTCCTTGTCCAAAAAAACCAAGGGATGGCTGCTGCCCTCTGAAACCCACAGGGAGCCCTGACCAACATCCCTCATCACTTAAAAGAAAAATAATTTCTGAACCAGGCAATGTACAATTCCAGTATCACTCCACCCACAGCATCCTCCAAAAATATGGAAAACTGTGTCAGTCCAAGGAGAGCCAAGTGCCTCATAGGTTTTAAATTAAGACAAAAGCTAATTTTTGAGGAAAAGAAGATGTTTCAGTCATTGCTTAAACCCAAGAAAAAAAGCCTTGAAACAAAACAATCCTCTCTGTAATTCTGTCAATACAACCTGCTAAAAATAAAATCACTTTTAAAATTACCTTTAATGTTCTGAAATACAAGTCTTTTTATATCCTGCAGCAGGGTCCTGTGAACTGAACAACCCTGACCTGGACACAAGACACCTCTTCCCCACCCCACAATCACATTCTCTGCTGGGTGCACTTCTCCTTCCTACAGCATCCAAAACAAACCTCCAGCTTTCCAGCAAAAGGCACTGGAGGTGCAGGCCCATGGAATTGTCTCCTTGCTGCAGGAACAATAAACACCTCCCCAGCTGAGCCCCTCAAACAAGAGCTGCTCCGAGAGCCTGCGGCGCTCTCCCGGTGCCTCGCCGCTCCTCTGAGTAAATCTAACCCTGGTTAAGCCAAACCTGTAACTTCAGAGGGTATGAAAACAAAACCTCCTCATTTCCTGCCGCGGGGAGGTTTGGAAAGGAAATGTCAGAGAGACTGGAAGCAAATCCAGGGTTAGTTTGGGGTGATGCAATTTCTTTACCTTACGAAGAACTAATCCCATAAAAATGTGAAGGTACAGAATCAAGCTGCATATTCTGAACATATACAAATATACACTGGCATAAACACTCAAAATCAGTCCCCCTCTTCCCTATCCAAAGGCCCACTTCACACAAGCCCCCGAAAAACCAGAGGGATACGTGCTCACATGGAGCAACATTTGCTTTCTACGGCATTTAAAAAATCTTCAAGGAGAGCAAACACGTAATTCTTTATTAAACAATCAAAGACAACAAAAGCAAGTTCCTGTTGTCCCATCGCATTATCCTACTAATCCTCTTTGGATGGCAACCAGAAGCCCCCGAAATGCCAAGCTGGGGAAGTGCCTTTCCAAGCAGTGGTCGCCTCTGGCTCTTTGGCTGCGCCTTCAGTCGGCTGCTTTGGCAGACGGGAGCCACGACAAATTCCCAGCACCCAGGGCTGGCCCTGGCTGCTGGATTTTACTGGAAGGGCACTTCAGTTGTAATAAAGCCAGCTGAACTCCCCTGGAAGGGGCAGGTGGTGCTCCTGCCTCCCAGACTCAACAAGTGCAGTTTTCAACTCCATCTGCCGCTCACGCCAAGCCTGGATTGGAGTTTGAACACCAGACGCCAGCGGGCTGTTCAAACAGGAATTCTGATGCATTGTTTCCTCCAGAACCTCTCCAAAAACAAGTAAACACATCCTGCATCTTTCCCCAGCTATTACTTACACAGGAAATTTAAATGGGCTGCAAGCACAGCAGCCACGTGGCACTTAAAGCATAGATACCATAATAAACCAGATGTATATCAATCAGGAAATTGATATAATGTGATATCAATAGCACAAAGAAAAGATTAACACTTGATGATCTCTGAGGTGTTTTCCTACCCAAACAATTCTGAGCTTCTACTTACACACAGCACAGAAGAAGTGTGGTGTTAATTAGTTTTAAAAATTCCTGATCATGGTGGGGGCATGGAGTTATTCAGGGCATCTTATCAAACTGGGGGCTGCCGAGAGATATAATAATTAATTAAACTGGGTAAGAAATGGAGCAGCAAGAGGAGGGAAAGTGGACAGGACAGTGCCAGATATTCCTGGAAAAATGCAATTATGGCAACAAGTGTTGTAATATAGATATATTTAAAACTAATTAAGGAATTTGCTTCCAAACAATAAATAAATAAATGTATTAAAGCATCAAAAATCAAGAAGCGTGTCTCTTAACAATTAGATGGTCCCCCAAAAAATATTTTGTTGTTACTGGATTGAATTTCAACAAGTCCCTTGCTGTAAGAGTGTGTTCACACTTTCCTGTAAGAAGTTGTACTCTGAGGCACAGAAAAATACCAAATTCACTGCCCAAATCAGCACCTGACATAAACACACAGTGAGCCCCGAGTGCTCAGCTCTTACAGGCTCAGCCTGATGTAAATACATGGCAACTACTCCAATACAAGGAAAACAGATGAAATTTTAATCAAATGAGCCTCGAATCAGGTTCTGGGGAACTGAAAATGGGATAAAAATGAAAAAAAAAAACCAGCAAAAGAATGACTTTAATATTGGGTAACATTTCAAGTTTTTATCAGCTAAATCCACAAAATTCTTGATCTGCTCCTGCTTGTCTTCTCTGCAGAGCTGGAGTCAGGACCAGCTAAATAAAAGATAATGCAACTAGGCATAACACAATAAAAGATATTACCTTCCCAATGCATTATTGCTGCCAATTATAAGAATCACTTCAACTTAATTTCAAAGGCACAATCACCCTCAACTGTAACAGTCTCTTTTTTAAATTTCAAACAGTATTACATTAAGGCAATAACTCACCTTCCAGCTATAATATCAGTCTCCCTTATTGCAAAAATACATTTCATAAATACTTCTCATCGACAAGTCAAGCTAATTCAGGTTAATTTTATTGTATTTTGGTGCTATCTCACATTTGTGTGCAATTACCTTTATCATTTTATTGCCGTGCCAGAAAGTAATCAGAACAATTATTTGAAAAAGGAGGGGGATAAATTCTAAATCACACTTGCTGGCATTTTTGATAAAATAGCAGCTTTATCTCAGGAAGTGGCAGGGACACGGGATAAATCATGCATCAGTCAAGTGTAGCTGACCCCCAAGTGCATTGCACAATATCAGGAGTGCTTCAAAAGAAACTTTCCTATATAATCCATCATTCTTTATAATACCAAAATAGCTCTACCTGAAGAGTAGGAGCTGGAGAATAATAACAAAATAAATCTAAGCAATATGAACAAAACCATTAATAGTGCTCCTTAAGCTGAAGGAGAGTCAGGAATCTGAGTTGTGTGTGAGGAAAGAATTTCACTGAAATTTTTGAAGTGAGCAGAGCAGCAAAATGTGTATTAGGGAATTCACTAAAAACACAAAATGCCAATAATAAATATTGGAAATATTGGAAATTGGAATAATTGGAAATATTGGAAATTCCAGTAATAAATATTGGAAATTTCCAATAAATATTGGAAATTGGGAAATAAATACAGACAGAAGAGGTGTTGCAAAGATTTGTATGAAAATAGAAGAGTACAGTCTTGGCACACACACATCTGGATTTTCCTACAGTTATCCAGCCCTGCTCGAGTCAGGATAAGGGTTTCACTATTAACAGAGCAAAGCATCAGTGTTAGTACAAGAATCCATTTACTAACTTCAAATTTAACTGCAAGGAACCCAGTGAGGAGCAGAATGACATTTAGAGTTTTCTAATGAAGTACAAAAACCGCCACGTTGTCAGAAGAACAACAACCCCCACCCAAATTCCAAAATATGGAGATATCCTGAGGCTGGGTCACCCAGAGCCCAGCCACCTTCCAGCCAACCCAAACCCAAAACTCATCCCTGGTCACTGCAACAAAACCAGGGATGGAGGGGGAGGCACAGGCAGTGATTATGGAAAACTCCCACGTCTTCCTGCTTTCCCAAAGCATTTTTCAGCAGCCTCCTTAAAAACTGTTCAGCACATTGCACGGGTGATAATTGATTCCTGCAAATCCATGGCCAGGCACACGCTGGGTGTCAGCCCAACGTGGGGCTGTGCAAACTGATCACACACTGGAAACAGCCCGAAAATCACCAATTACATCAGGACATAAATATTTAATATGCATCCAGAGCACAGGGAAGTGTCTGAACAGTCCCCACAGTGGAGTTGGAGTGTTTTACCTCAAACCTTCAGTCTTCCCACATATCAGAAGGGGAAAACTCCCCGAACAGCTCAAGCTGCACCTTTCAACTCCACGTGAGAGAGGGGGAAATGAAAAGGTTAGATAATAAATTATTAGTTTCGTGTCACTTGACAGCTATATCACACCTAGTCTGCAATGAGAGGGAACCAGGGATTCTCCCTCCCTCTGCTAAAAGGTGTTTGCAACTGGAAGATGCATAAATGTAACTAAAGAGATGATGGTTCAAAAGAAAAAAGTGAAGCAAGAATTTATTTACCTGGATTTCTTCCTCAACCATTCTGTTTTAAAAAACAAAACCAATTTGCTTTTGTAGACAAGAGGTAAACAACACAAACCAGCAAAAAAGTCCTTTTCTAAGCCACATGACATTATGTAAAGCAGATTAAAACCACAGGAGATGCCACTATTCAGACATTTAGAGCAGTGACAGAAGTTGCCACCAGGAATAGTTAGAAATGCAGGTGTGATTGTACCAGAAGTGTTTTCCTAGAGGAGCACCACTAATGTTACAAAAATAGGTATTCCACGCACAGAAAAAAAAGGGGATTTGTTTCTTCAAAGTTCATTTCAACTATTTCAGGGAGACAGTTATAGACTAACAATGTGTTGATGCCCTTCTTTCAGCAGAGTAAATTGTCTGAATATTTGGATAAACAACCATGTTTCTTCTTTTGCTGCAATGTCACTGCCCTACACTTACATCACTGAAGCATCAAGCCTCCAAATTAAGGCTGTTTGCAGGGAGGTGTTTATTATTAGGGAATGGAAACAGCAACAAAACAGAGAGAGCAGCTCTGTCCTGTTCTTTATGCTCTGTGGCAGATGGATACGTGCTGGGGAAAGGTCCACTGATGCCTGTTACCAACCATGACAGAGCTACAGAGATTTACAATGCAGCATCAATCTTGTCAACTGGATTCCTAATCCTGACTGCTGGGCACTGGGGAAAAAACAAACTATGTTACGTGAACTCTTTTGTAATGCTGGACTTCCAGTGGACACCTCCCTGCAAGGGCATTTTGCTGGAAACTTACTTTTGGAAACAGCCTCGACGCCATCCTGGAGGAAAAAGGCTCCACCTGGAAGGAAAAAAATAAAATAAATTCCCAGTTAGATTGTTAAATCTGAATTCCACAGGGAGAACTGAATATCCAGAATATCCACCTCTGGATCAGTTTTTAAACGAGCTCCAAGTTTCAGTACATAGAATTTCCAGAGGGAGTTTTGTTGGGTTTTTTTACAAACAACATGGAATTTTAATGTTAAGTCACCCACTTGTCATGAGTCAAACAAAAAAATCAACAGATGGCACATTGAAGAGTTCTTCCACAACAAGCACTGCACAACTCTGATATCTGGAATAAGAATGCCTCAAAAGATAAAAGTATTAATTGAATAATATTTTACAGGCTGTCATGCACTTCTAAGTGACTGAGTAAAACGAAAAGCCTTTTGTGATTTAGGAAATGCCACATTTTAAGGCATGAAAGTGATTTTAAAGCAAGTGATTGTGATATATTCTGAGTTTAAAAGCACAGATTTCACACCACTGTGTACCTAAAACATTTTAACTTCAATTATTATAATTCTAGCCTTTAACATTATTTATATAATTAAAAATCACAACTGGTTCCTTTTTGCTCTCCCCTTGGAAATAAAGGATATTTCCTATTTCTTTGGCATTTAGCTCCCCCCTCTATGTTTTTTTTTTAGTGCCACTCAGCTAATATCACTCTGCCTTTGAAAGATGTGCTATAAACACTGTTTTGTTTTGTTTTTTAATCAAGGATATTATGTGCCAAAGCTCAGCTTCACAATCCTGACTCACAGCCAGCCTCGATGGGAACTGCTCCACTTACATCAGGGAATCATCACTCCATGGGCAGGGACAACTGTATCCACTTCAGGAATGGTATATCTCTTAAAAATGAAATTATATGAACATCCCAGGCTTTCCAAGACCTCTCCTTGAAGTCCAAGGCACTGATAGAACACATGGCCACTTCCCAGCCACTTAAAACCAAACAGCAACATTCAATCTTAATATTGCATCTTACTTAAGTGTTAAAAATTAGGATGAATAATTAGTATTTTAACTCTAGTAACAAGGCAGGCAATGCAAAGAGAACTCTGCATTTTGAAATGCAGGTCAGGCAGATGAGCACTCTAATAGAACTACTTAAAATATCTGTGACAGAGCTAAAAATAAAATAGTAATTTACTTCTATCATCAGTTCAGAGCTGGGTCTTTCCAAGCACCCAGAAACGCTCAGGTTTTTTAGATCTTCCTGGAGGGCGAAGCTGAAATCTTTGCTTTAACAATCAGATTGATCCTGAAGCTCATTTCAAACCCTGGTGGAGCTCCACCTGCTCACCCAACCAGGTCCTCCTTGGGTGACCAAACTGGGGTAAAACCAGCCGTGTTCAAACCACAGTGGTTGGAAAACTTCTGACAGCCAGACTGGGAGAAACCACACAAAAAACAACCCTTGGAGAGCCCAACCCATCCCTCCAAAATGCACCTCAGCCCTGCCCAGACTGTCCTGCTGGAGGAGGTCAGTACTTCACGTGGAGCTGAAGGGTTCTCCTGAGGGTGACTTTAAAGGCAAAAAGCCAAAAACTCTTTGGAATAACAACACCCATTGATCAAATCCAGTGGTGCCACTTCCATGGGGTGGAAACTGAGACACCAGAACCAAACCTGGAAAAACTGAAACCTTCACGTCAGCAGTGGCTTCACCAAAAATGGAAAATTCCCTTCTGCATTTGCAGAGTGGATAAACTGAAGGGATTAAGGAGAAGTATGGGAAAAATAGTTGACAATCCTCACTAGCTCAGAGCTGCCAAGGACCAGTGATATCCATCTCTATCCCTCCTGCCTCAGCTTCCCTTGGCCACCCCAGCAAGATGTTCCCAACCTCTGCAGGATGCTCCCAGGACACCTGAAGATGCACAAACACCTGCAGGTGATGAACAGTGCAGGAAGCAAACACTTCACAGTGCCACCCTGTGAGCATCCCAAACCTCTGGATATGTCAACGGGCCAAAAAGGTGAGGAAAAGTCAGAGGTGACATCAAGAATGGATCCTTGCAGGGCAGGAAATTCTTCAGCCATGTTTTGATGATGATCTAGAACAGAAGTCCTTGGGCTTTGAGATATTTTCCTGCTTTTTTTTCCCTCAGGACTGCAGCCTGATGAGTACATGTGATAGCAGTAAGAACTTGGATTAATAAAAAGCATTTTTTCTCAGTTCATCAACTTTTAAACACTAAAGGAAGATTCTCCTTGAAGGATAAGTCCTCGGGACCCTCAACAGAACACTCTGGTTCAGCACTAAAATTAAAAACCAGCCATTACACCAAGTGACTATACGAACAAAATTCCGTATGAAAACATTTAAAGTACATTAGATTTTTGGTCAAGATGAAAGCCTGGAAAAAAAAAATCCAGCAATCTATTCTAATTGGGTTCCCATGGTAACTGTACAATTGGGTTTTTCAGTATAACATCCCAAAGGCCCAATGCACACTTGTAAAATATACTTCAAACAGCCGGAATTGTTTTTACATTACAGCACTCCCAGGAAGATCAATTACTATACATCCCCACCCTAACTATTAGTGGCAGGAGATGTTAACACTATTGGCCATATTAACATAAGTCATGTAAAAACCCCACATATCACCATCATTATATAAAACTAATTACACACTTCAGATTCATCAAACACGTTCCGAGTAATAAACCAATACCAGTCTTGTCACCAGATCATGTTTACTGAATGCGAGAAATCAGCCCCAAATATATGCCAAAGCATTTTTGCTTCTCATATTGATCCCAAGGATAAACAGAATCAATCATTAATAATTACATTATAAGATGACCCAGAGGGTTAATCATATTCTTAGAAAGTCTCGCAGTGGAATCAAATATAATGGCACAAAAAGGCAACTGAAATGCATTTAAATCCACGGCCAGCTGCATTAACAATAATATAAAATAAAGTACATTAAACTCGTGCAATCAGTGAAAATAGTATTATTGGTATGTTAAAAAAAAAAATAAAACAAGCATTTTTTACTTCCCTGGCAGGGTGGGCAGCCCTGGCACAGGTGCCCAGAGCAGCTGTGGCTGCCCCTGGATCCCTGGCAGTGCCCAAGGCCAGGCTGGACACTGGGGTTTGGAGCAGCTGGGACAGTGGAACTATCTGTTCCTGGGTGTGGGAACAGATGTTCTTTAAGGTCCCTTCCAACCCAAACCATTCTGGGAGCCCACGATTTATTTCAAAGTTTTGTTTCAGCTGAAGCACTTTGCCCTGTTGGACCCCAGTTTCACCTTCCTAAAGCACAACCCTGGCCACAGAGCCAGGCTTTACTTCCATCCCACTGCCTAAACCTCCAAGTTAAAAAGGGAATGAATCCAGGCTGGATTCAAAACCAATTAATTCTTTTATATTTCAGAAAAAAGAAAACCAAACCAAAAAATCCCAAACCAACAACTGTGGCCAGCTTGAATAAACTCCACCAACGCTAAATCTTCGCATTTTCGGAGTCAGCCAAGAACCAGAGGTACTTCTGGTGTCAACAGGAGACTCTGCAAGGCATTTCTCTTTTCCCACACCCTGCCCACTACACCTTGCTCATCCCTGAACCCAGCAGAGCACAGAGCAGGGAATGCAAAGTTTTGGGAACCGTTTCTGCAGGACAGGGATGACAGCAGAATTGTCCTGTCCCCACCACCAGCCCAGGCTGCCCAAGCAGGCTCATGCTGCCTGCCACATGCTGAACACTCATCTGCTGGTTTTATGATGTGAAACAGAAAAATTAATCTTTTAACAGGACCCTAAGTATACTTTAGGTGTTTATTAAAAAGTGTAACTAATTAACAGACCTTCTGCACACTTGAATGTACAAACAAGGCAAGATAAGAGCGTTGTTTGCCTTGTGCTGACTGATCTAAAGCACTCAGATAATTCCAGTATTCCTGATGACGATTACCCAGCATTGACAAGGCAGCACTAATTCTTGCTATCTGCTACTGCAGGGTTACCTGGAGGGACCTAAATCTGCACGTGGAGCACAGAGATGGCAGGATTCACACAACAAAACTCTGACTCCAGTGGGCTGTGCTAATATATGTATTAAAATGCTGATTGCATTCATCTGCACCAAAAGGTGGCATTTGTATAAAAATGAAAAGCTAAAATGCATCCATCAGGTCAATACTCAAATTATTATTTATTCCCCACTGCCACGCTGCTCAAGACTCCAGGCCATTGGACAATGCTGCTATTTTAATATTTAACTCCTATTTCACTCAAAAAGCAGAGAAAAACTCAGAACTTTTGTTTTAACAAACTCCGCTCTTCTTTGCAATTAAAGGTGACTTGCTCAGGTATTTTTAATAACCTTCAGAATCTCTGCTGCATTGGGGAGAATTTCAGCTGCACGACCAAGTTTTACAAGTGACATGAAAAGATACCTGAAACTATTTGTATCGTTTCATTTGGCCCAGAATAAATTGATGCTCCTGACAGCCACCAGGACATGGTAATTTAGCTGTGCAGATGTAAAATAGTAAATAAGGAAGCAACTCAAAAAAGGATTAGCAAAAAGCATCAAAATAGCAATATTCCAAATAACTTTGACAATTACTCAACTTTATTAAAATCCAAACCCACACAAGCTTTATTGGCATTCAATACATTTTAAGCAGTTGGCTGAACCATAAGCAGCTCGGTTTTAAAACTGCATTTTGCATTTATGAAGAGTACTTCAGCAAAGGTTTGGTTTTATAGTTTGGTTGTTCCTCCAGCTGCGTGTTAAACTTCATGCTGGCCCAAGCACACCTGTGGTGGGTGATATGTCAGAAATATTAAATTCAACAGGAGTTTTTCCTTCCATTAGGAGGATTTTACCCATTATACCTTCAGATAAATCAGCACAATTACCAGCCAGTACAATTCCCAGCTATCAGCAGAAGGTGGGGATTCAGGCCTGGAATTCTGCTGTAAGGACTGAGCTTTTCACTTTTTAATTACAGCATTAATGAAGTTAAAGCTCCCAAACCTATTCTGAACACATTCTGGAACCTGTCACTACCTAAAAGATTCCAAACCATCCAAAATTAAAACTTCATCCTCCATTTTCTCATCAGCTACATTCTTCTCACCAGTCCAGATATCTTATGAACACTGGGTAAACGAGAGAATTGCACAATCCGTCAATAAAATAAACGTATTTTCGACTCCTGTCCAGATGACTCAAGTTGTCAGTAAAAACTGCCACCAGCGCTGCGCTTGCAGAAAAATGTCCATAAATGCATTATTGCGACTGGCAGATCGATGTCCATAATAAAAACAAATAGAGTTAACAAGTGCTGGCTCCTCCGAGTTATGCCACGGCTGGGATGTGTATCCAGCTCTCCTGACAACTTCTGGGAATGGGCAGTGCCAGCTCCACGAGCTGGAGCATGAGATGCAGGAAATCCCTGCAGTGACAGAGGGAATATGAATGGCTGCAGGATGGATTTAGAAGCTCCACGCGTTCAGGATTTGACGTGGGAATGGAGCTCCTGCCCAGAAGGATGAACCCAGGGCAGGAATTGTTCCCTGGCAGGATGGGCAGCCCTGGCACAAGTGCCCAGAGCAGCTGTGGTTGCCCCTGGATCCCTGGTAGTGCCCAAGGCCAGGCTGGACATCAGGAGCACCTGGGGCAGTGGAAGGTGTCCCTGTTGTGGCAGGGCATGGAAGAAGATGGGATTTAAGGTCACTTCCAACCCAAACCATTCTTTGGTATTACTCTGTGAACTATGACATAATAACTCACCAGCAGAAAGGCTTTTTCTTTCAGAAATCAAGTGCACTTTAGGGCAGATGTATCCCAGGCAGAATAGCTGACAGGTCTGGATGCTGCTGTTTAATTTTGACACCCCAACACACCTGGAGCCCCAATTTGTTCCCATGAAGCTCTTCCAGCACCAACACCTGAACAACCACCCTGCAAATCCACAGGTGAGGATGCCACCAGAGGAGGAGGACAAAGAAATTACACACTGACAGTCCAGCCAGCACCCTGAGGGTTAATTCACAAGCATCAGCTGTTCTTAGTCCTCTAAAACCATTATTGTATAGGGAAATAAAACCAAAAAAACCTACTACAAAAACAGCCATCCATGTCTTTGACATGCCCTCCTTCAGATTTCTGGCATTCCTGCTCCTTCAAGGTGTTTCCCCTGTCACCAGTGTAACCACAACTGCTCAGGTGCAGCCTTTCCACTTCCCACAACAAACATCCTGCTTTTCCTGCACAAGTCCTTAACTCAGCCATTCAGGGCAACCCCAGGAATCCTCCCAAAGGGCAGCAGCTTCTCCTCCAGGCCCTGATCCCCTCAGTGATGCCATGAACTGATCCTCTGCATAGGTGAAGCATTAAACAGTGGTGACAAGTTAATTACAGAGTTATCAAGAGGTAAAGCAGCCACGGTAACACAACTTGCTCTCTAACTACAACCATTTCCTATAGAGCTTCTGTTCTCTAGCTGGAATAATTGGTGTAATGAACTTGTCATGGGCCGAATACAGATAGGAATTGCTAAAGCCATGTCACAAGCTCACACAGCCACATCTTTTTCCTGCTGAAACCTGAAGATTTTGGTAGAACTGTCCGTATTCAGAACATTTCTGTTTGAAAACAAAGCAAACAAAACTTTTACTATGAAAAGATTATGTCACAGACTGACAACATTCACAAGAAAATTATGTTTTTAGACATTTCCTGCTTTAAAAGGGTGGATTTTGCTCCAGAAAAAATAAGCTCACATCCCCAACTTTAGTCCCCAGTGCATCACGGAGACAGGCAGTGCTTGGAGGCCAAAATCTTCAGCAGGTTTACAAGGGAACTCTGTCATTCCAACAGACCCCTCCAGATGATGACCCTTGTGAAGGGTGAGCACAAGCCTGGACACAAAAGGTGGCTGAGAAATTACTGTCACAGCACCCATGTAATGCCCCACTATAGAAAACTGAGATTTTTCAAACTGGAACACTGTAGAGACTGCACCTCACCATTCAATATACGCTCCACTCCACAAAAATAAGATACACATCACCACAAATACGGTTTATTTGGGAGGGGGCAAATAAATTGAATAGCTCTTTACATTTACCGTGCTTTAAAACCTGCATGCAGTTACATTATTGCAGTTACTGTAAAACACCAGCAGAGCTTGGCTTTTACCTCAGTGCTCAAAGGATATTTTTAGATTATTTTGCTGTGTATTAGGGTTAGGCTGGGAGGGACCACAGTGGCTCACGTGGAGCCATCCCCGAGCACATGGCACAGCACGGTGCTAAGGTACTTCTGGAATATTCCCAGCGAGGAAAACCCTAAAACCACCCTGGGCAGGCTGCTGGGCGATGGTTTAGGTGTAGTTTACCCGCTTGGAGCACATCCAGCATCACTGCTGCCTGCCCACCCCATCCACAGCCGTGCCCGGGGATGCTCCAGGGAAGGAACCGTCCCTTCGCGAAGCAATTATTTTGGATATTCACCAAAACCCGCTGTCAACCCATCCTGCTGCCATCCATCCCCCCTTTCCCCAGCACTGTTCAGAGGAAAACCAGCACGTTTTGGGAGGCTGGTTTCCCCTGCAGCCCTGGCGGGTTTGTGCTGCCCCAGGTCTGCGGGCTGAGCATCATCCCCCTCTCCCCAGGCTGGGGCTGCTCAGCCCTGGGCCCGCCTGCCCAGACACCCTGGCTGTCCCTGAGCTCCCTACGAGTTCCTGGAGCTCCCAGGCTGTCCCTGGAACTCCCTGGCTGTTCCTGGAACTCCCTGGCTGTCCCTGGAGCTCCCTGGCTGTCCCTGGAGCCCTCTGGCTGTCCCTGGAGCTCCCTGGCTGTCTCTGGAGCTCCCTGGATGTCCCTGGAGCTCCCTGGCTGTTCCTGGAGCTCCCTGGCTGTCCCTGGAGCCCTCTGGCTGTCCCTGAGCTCCCAGGCTGTCCCTGGCTGTCCCTAGAACCCTCTGACTGTCCCTGGAGCTCCCTGGCTGTCCCTGGAGCTCCCTGGCTGTCCCTGGAGCTCCCTGGCTGTCCCTGGAGCCCTTTGGCTGTCCCTAAGCTCCCTGTGTGTCCCTGGAGCCCTTTGGCTGTCCCTGAGCTCCCAGGCTGTCCCTGAGCTCCCAGGCTGTCCCTGGAGCTCCCTGTCTGTCCTGAGCTCCCAGACTATCCCTGGAGCTCCCTGTGTGTCCCTGGAGCCCTTTGGCTGTCCCTGGAGCTCCCTGTCTGTCCTGAGCTCCCAGACTATCCCTGGAGCTCCCTGTGTGTCCCCTCCTGTCCCCGTCTCTCCCCACAGCCGCGCTCTCGCACCTGCCCGCACCGTGGCCGTGGCCGCGGCCGCTCCGCACAGGCCGCGCTGCCGGGGCGGGGCCGCGGCCGCCCGGAAGGCGCAGCCGGGCGGGGGAAGGGGAAGAGGCAGAGCCGGGGAGTTCCTTAGGGGGCTCCGGGGCGATCCTGGAGAACCTGGGCCCTGCTCCGGGGGGATCCAGGAGAGCCTGGGCCCTGCTCCGGGGGGGATCCAGGAGAGCCTGGGCTGGGGGATCCATGGGGAGCCTGGGCCCTGCTCCGGGGGGATCCATGGGGAGCCTGGGCCCTGCTCCGGGAGGATCCGGCCCTGCTCCGGGGGGATCCATGGGGAGCCTGGGCTGGGGGATCCATGGGGACCCTGGCCTCTGCTCCGGGAGGATCCATGGGGAGCCTGGGCCCTGCTCCGGGGGGATCCATGGGGAGCAGGGCCCTGCTCCGGGGGGATCCATGGGAAGCAGGGCCCTGCTCCGGGAGGATCCATGAGGAGCTTGGGCCCTGCTCCCCGCCGGTGCGGCCCGGCTGGAGCTGCGGGCCGGGCTGCACGTGTGAGGAAAACACGGAATTGTGTAAAAATCCAGCCCAAAACCAGCGATGTGCGCGCACTGACCCAGCCCGGGGTGTTGGTCTGGGCAGGAGCAGCTCCAGGGAGAGCTCCCAGCCCCCTTGCAGGGCTTAGCCCCGGCAGAGCTGGACTTGGGATAAGGGATGGAGGCACAGGATACAGGGAATGGCTTTAAACTGGAAGTGGGATTTAGATGGGAAATTGGGGAAGAAATTGTTCCCTGGGAGAGTGTAAGGCCCTGGCACAGCTGTGGCACCCCTGGATCCCTGGCAGTGCCCAAGGCCAGGCTGGACACTGGGGCTGGCGCAGCTGGGACAGTGGGAGGTGTCCCTGGCATGGCACGGGGCCACTGGGTGGGATTTAAGGTCCCTTCCCACCCAAAACACGCTGGAATTTGGGATTTGCAAAGTTATGGGTTAAGGGTGGGGGCAGAGAATTAGTAGCTAATGTAGAAGGAGAAGCATTTGGTAAATACAGTTCCTAAAAGGAGACATGGAGGAGATAAAAAGGAGTGAAGTGCCCTAGGAAAGTGAACTTGCAGTTTGTTTCCTTCATTTGAGGAAATAAAACTCAAAAGAACAGGATTCGAAATGCCGGCAGAGTTGCAGCAAGCAACCACTGGTTTTCAAGCTGGAGAATCTTTCAGAGTCTCAATCTGAGTTATGTCAGCAAAAATTTTATGAGTTTCTCTTTTTTGAGTTTATATGATTCAGAAACTGTCCCAAAATGAAGGAATCCACTCGGGAAGGATCAGAACAATATTTAAAAAGTCATTGCAGAATTCAGGAAATCCTTTTTTTTCATAGGGAAAATTTGTAAATAAATACAGAACTAACAGCATTGAGGTAGTGTCTGTGTGTTAAATCCATTCCTATAAGAAGTAGAAAATAAATGTAAAATATGGTCCAAAGTGCAGAAGGTTCCACAATACATTTGAAAATAGTTACGGTGGAGCAACTGATGGGAAAATGAAGTTTTTCCCTAGTTCTAATGAAGCTTGGATTAATAGTCAGTTAAAAGGTGCTGCCACTGCATGTCCATACAAAGGCAGTGGCTTATGGGAGGTTGATCCTCCTTTAAATAAAAAAAATCAAGCTCTGTACTGGATGGGATACCCTAGAAATAGTTATTCTAAACTGGCTGGAATATTCTCTCTATCCTGATATCCGTGTCAGAAAAGTAGCCAGTTCCTGAAACTTTATTGTAAGTGGAAACCTCCCCAAAATACATATTAATATTCTCTGCCTCCTCTCCCAAGGTGATCTCCTTATTGCCTGGAGCATGAAAATTGATTATCTTTAATATGATTTTAGTTTGCATTATAACAGGCTTGAATAGGGAATGTAAAATATCCAGATTTCCTTAAATCCTACTATCTTGGGCTTTGGCAGTGGATCCACAAGTTGGGTGTTTGCACTATAAAGGAAAGTTTCTCTGTGCTGTTTCAAACTTTGCTGCGCTGGAACTTGATGAAGTGTCACGTATTCCTGTTTATAAATGAGGTGAAAAAGGTGCTTCTGACCAGTGTTCACTCTGCCCTCAGAATTATGAAAATTTTATTCAAATCTCTGACCATTCTGCTGCCCAAATTTGGATCTTTGTCACTTCAAGTATCATTTCAAGCACTTGGATTTCCAGTCCTTTAGCAATGAGGGACTGTGCCTTGTTAGATGTGTCTAATTTTCTGCCTAGAACAATTCCAGCAGTGATGACACATCCAGTCTGGTTCACTAATACTGAAGCTTGTAAATGAATTTTCATAACACTAATCCAGTAAGAAGGTCCAAAATTTCTAAATCTTTTTCAAGTCTTGTCCAACATCTTTGTTTTTCATTCCAGGCATCTTCTCTCAGTCTTTATTTTACTTAAGGCTGCTGCTTATAAGGCATTGCATTTCCTTTCAGTTCTTTACTTTATTTGTTATTAATTGCCATTTAATGTGGCATTTTCAGGGACAGGATGATATTTCCCCAGGACTGGAACATCTGTCTGCAGTTGTCTTCCAGCACCAGCACGTGAATTTGCATCCAAGTAAACCAAGGCTTAAACCAACACATGAACTTTGCAATCAAAGATTTCGATGGGGTGGGATGGAAAAACTGAAAAGGAAGGGTTTTATTAAATGCCTTGAGATGTCAAATCACAACTATTTCAGCCTGGATTAAATTCCTTGTTGAGGACTAACCTCTGGAAGCGTCTCCTTTGTGCAACATCTGCTGTGGAGGAGAGGCTTGGGCACTGGAGCTGGAAGGACCCTCTCGCCAGGCAGAGAGACAAACAGATGGAGCCTGGGGAGGATGCAGGATTGCAAATCACTCTGATTTGGACCTCACTTGTAGATCCTTAATTTCCCCCCTGAGAAAATTGTCAGATTGGAGCAGAGGCATAAAATATATCTGCCTTTGTGTGTATGTGCCTTACTGAGTCAGAGCCTGGCCTGGAGCACTTCCTCTGCTCCTCCGGCCTCTCTTCAGCTGCAGAGAGCCCCAGCAATGTCACCTGGTGTGAGTTCACTTCAACCACTAAATAAGGCTTGCCTTGCACTCTTAGAATCACCGGCAAAAACTGAAAAAAAGAGAGCAGGCTGAATGAAACCAGAAACTGGTTGCCTTTGCCAAGACGCTTGTGTTTTCTCAACAGCAGGGATGTGTCTTGCAAATTTAAATCTGGAAATGTTCCTGTCCATGCAGAGCTGGGCACGTTATGTGCTTTAATTGGCCCTGAAGGAGAGTGTGTGTGTGTGAAAACACTCCCAGTCCAGTTTCTGAACAGGACTTGAATAATAGAAGTAATCTCTGACACGAAACTTTTGTTTGCAGCACACTGGGAGCTGGTCTCTGTGTTTTAATTGATGTGAAATGCTGGGGAACACCTGGGTCGCTGGAAATCACTGGGAAATTGAGCTTGATGGGTGTATGAGTTAAATTTTGATGGCTTGAGTTGTGATCAGTACGTAAGAAGAGAGGTCCAAGGGTTTTTCTGAAGATGTGCCATTTTCTGGGGCTCGCCACTCAGTCTGGGTCAGAGCAGTTGGGGCGTTTCAAACCTGCATAATTCTTTAAATTCAAGGAAATTCAGGTAAAAATATATACATTTTAACTTGCCATTATCTTTGAAATATTTTGTAACCCTCACTAATTAATTCTTTTTTCTCTCCCTTTTCCCCAAAAATATTCTCTAAATTTACTCGATACCACTTTTGATGTGGAAGCAGAGAGTCATCTCTATTGAGAAAAACAGAGTAAAGCAGGAGTTAGAATATATTGAGCAGGAATACAAGTGGTTCCTGTGCTGGGATAGGAAGGAAGTTGGGTGGTTCGAGGTGTAGAATTACTGGTAAGTTAAGAATATGTATTTTAGTAGGCAGAGCATTTTCAGTACTTATGAAGAAGCTTGGGATCGGGAGAAATATGATTTCCTGTAATCAAGGTGCTGGGAGTTGTTTGCCAGCTACTAATGCCTTTAGGGAAATCTCGTAGCAAAGCGTGTAAATGAAAGGGATATTAACAGAGATTGGCTGCATTTTCTTTAGGGCAAAACTGTAAAAACTTATGGTGTTTCATATGTCCTACTTCAGGTGCTTTAGTTATCTCCTGGCTGCTCTATTCCAGAAGGTGTTGGAAAATGTTTTGACAAATATTGGTGAAGCTAACCCAGTGTAAATTTTATCTGTTGTGGTACAGAGAAATTTGTGTGGTAAAAAAAAACTTATAAATGTTAAATAAGAGGAATTTTGGGTCAATAAGGCCACTGATAAATCTCCTGTTAAATTAAGTGTGCCTGGAGTCCTATATTTAGTGGAGCTATTGCCAAATTCCAGCAAGGCTCAAGCATTTCCAATAATTATTACGGCAAAATTTACAGCATATATTTTTTTTCTATTGACATATTAAGAATATTTGTGAGAGAACACATCCTTCAGAGGACTTGCTGATTGTAGCCTGGGTAGAGATGTGCCCAGCCTTGTAATCACTGTCAATTGTTTGAGAAATTACAGAAACACTGAGGGGTTTGGGTGGGAAGGGACCTTAAATATTCCCCAGGGATTCCTGCTGTGGCAGGGACACCTTCCACTATCCCAGACTGCTCCAAACCCTGTTCAGCCTGGTCTTGGGCACTGCCAGGGATCCAGGGGCAGCCACAGCTGCTCTGGGAACAATTCCTCCCAGGGAACAATTCCTAATTCCCAGTATCTAGCCCTACACTCCTTCTGCTTAAGGCCATTCAATTTTATCCTATTTCTACACGCTCTTGTGAAAATATCCCTAATAATTCCCTTTATTTTGGATGAGGTTTCCTCTCTCCATCCCTCCCTGTGCCACGGGCAGGTGAGGTGCCAGCTGTGCATTCACAGAACTCACGTTCCTTGGCAGGGACAGACCTGTGTTTGCTGGGAGAGGCTGGAAATCAAATCAGGTTAATTCCTTTTGGTCCCTCTCACCAGGCCGCGTGTGCACGTGTGGGGTTGTGTGGAGTCACATATTGCATTCCTAGAATTGAATCCACTTGGAGTTGGTCCTAATGTGCCTCTTGCACCGGAGGAAATGGATATTACGCTTGCTGGGTTGAAACGTGCGCTCAAATGCATTGGGAGTTTGATACTATTTTTCAAACTGCCAAATAGATAATGTCAGAACATTTCTGAAATGGGATCCTAACATCAAGATATACGGCACCAATCAGCTCACATCAGGCAAAGTACAGCGTAAAGCCGGGGATGGAGGAAACTACTGCAGAATTTCCATTTTCATTCCCTATGTCAACAGCTTTGTAACTTACCTAGTAGATTGTTTTATGCTTTCCAGACATATTCTCAGTAGACCACAAACACTACATTCAGCTCAGCCTTCAGAACCCAAAGAATTAGATATGCTGTAGTTTATGAAATGGATGTTTATGAAAGTATCCTTTGTTTGAATTGCTGGAAAACCCAACATGAATTCAAACTTTGACAGCGTAAGCAGAAAATAAGAGGGCCATAGTGATCTCCCAAATGTAGCCTTAACTATTGAGGTTCTCATATTGAAAATGCAATTTTCTGTCTCGATGTTTATGAATGTCTTCAAATTCCCTTTCATAATAGCCCCTTTTTGACAGGCCTTTTTCAACTCTGAAATATGAGAAGAAAGGTTGCAGCAGAGTGTAGAATATACCATTACAGGAGGTGCACCTCTGTCCCTCAAGCCGCCCGCGCTCCTTCGCGAGGCAGGGATGATAAATGCACGTGGAGGAGCTTGCAGAGCCCAAGATCCATGGCAGAGAAGCAGGATTCTTTCCCTGAATGCCAGGCAGTTCAGATGCTGGAATGCTCTGGGACACTTTAGGAAGCCTGTCTCTGTAAAATGTGTGGATTCTGTGTGATTTTATGAGCTGGGTGTAACTCCGGCCTCGCAGAACCTTCTGAGTGCTGGCAAACCTCATCAGTCACTGGCTGAAGGCCAGGCAGGACTGTTAACGTGGGATTGCTTCCCACAGGTAGGAACGTTGAGGATTTTGGGAGAGGACCAGCACTGAAGGAATCCGGTTCCCTCTGGATCACCTCTGTGCAGTTTTCACCGTGTCCTGCTGCTTCTGTGAGAATCTGGTGGCAGCTGAGGGAAGAGTTCCTCCGGAGATTCCATGCTGAGCTGGATGTCCTGCAGCCTGACCAGGTCGAGGGAGGGGTTCTTTCCTCTGCTCTGGTGGGACCACACTCGGAGCCTTGTGTCCACCTTTAGGGTGCCCAGCACAAAAAAACCTGTTGGGATAAATCCAGAGGAGGCCATGGAGCTGCTCCAAGGGATGGAGCCCCTCTGGAGCCAGCCTGGCACACCTGGGGGCTCACCTGGAGAGGAGCAGCTCCAGGGAGAGCTCAGAGCTCTGCCAGGGCCTGGAGGGGCTCCAGGAGAGCTGCAGAGAGACTGGGGACAAGGGATGGAGGGACAGGACACAGGGAATGACCTTAAGCTGAAGAAGCCTAGGTTTAAATTAGACATTATGAAGAAATCCCGTCTTCACTTTTTGTCTTAATAACATTTTAACATAAATACAATGTGAACTGTGAGGGGACTAGAATCCTGCAGTAACCTAAAATGAAAATAAATGGAAGTGAAAATGTCTTTCTTTCTTTCTTTCTTTCTTTCTTTCTTTCTTTCTTTCTTTCTTTCTTTCTTTCTTTCTTTCTTTCTTTCTTTCTTTCTTTCTTTCTTTCTTTCTTTCTTTCTTTCTTTCTTTCTTTCTTTCTTTCTTTCTTTCTTTCTTTCTTTCTTTCTTTCTTTCTTTTTCTTTCTTTCTCTTTCTTTCTCTCTTTCTTTCTCTCTTTCTTTCTCTCTCTTCTTTCTTTCTCTCTTTCTTTCTCTCTTTCTTTCTCTCTTTCTTTCTCTCTTTCTTTCTCTCTTTCTTTCTCTCTTTCTTTCTCTCTTTCTTTCTCTCTTTCTTTCTCTCTTTCTTTCTCTCTTTCTTTCTCTCTTTCTTTCTCTCTTTCTTTCTTTCTTTCTTCCTTTCTTTCTTCCTTTCTTCCTTTCTTCCTTTCTTCCTTTCTTCCTTTCTTCCTTTCTTCCTTTCTTCCTTTCTTTCCCCCTCCCCTCCTCTATTTAGTGTCTCTGTGATATGAATTGTCCCATAATTGTGGTGGAACATACCCAGGGTTGTTGCTGCCCCTCACACCAATCTTGGCTTGGGTCTGGGTTCAGCTCCCCATTCAAGCAGCAGTATGAGTATATAATAGACAAACAGATAAGTAGATAAAATGTTTTATTAATGTGAAAATGGGTGAAATTCCCCTTGGCCTGCTCCCAGAGGGTGCTGATGTCCAGGCTGGGAGCAGAGGAACGCTCTGGTTAAGTGAAGCCATGTGCTGGGACGTCTCCTGGCTGGGCTGTGCTGGGCCTGGCTGTGTTCCCACAGCTCTGGGAGCTGACATCCCTCCAAAATGCTCCTGAGGCCGTAGTCCAGCAGGTCCAGGTGGCAGGTGCACAGCTGGGCTGGGATGCTCCCCTGTGTCCATCGATGGAGGCAAATCTGTTCCATGCTCAGCTTTCAAAGGTGGTTTCAGAATAAACATTGAAATGCCAACTGACCTACAATGGGACAAAAAAAAACAAACCAAAAGGTTTGTGACATTAAGCACCTTCACATGAAATAATTCAAGTGAACCTGGAGCAGATTTTAAGCATAAGGAGGTCCCTGGGTGGTGAAGGTGGAGATGCACACCTTGGAAAGGTCAGGCAGCTGCTGAAACCTCCATGTGCTCCCATTTCTGACAAAAACGAGGTGGAGGCAAAGGCAGCTCCAGAGCCAGCCCGAGGAGGAAGAGGAGACTGTGCCAGTCAAAAGAGAGGAAACATTTCTATTCCTGAAAGTGCTGAAAGGCACCGGCAGTCAGAAGGAGCAGGTGAACAAGTGCTTTGCTTCTGAATTTGCACATGTTGTTTCAAACTTCCCAAATTTCTCCAGTCTCAGGATGCTTCCTGCAAGTTTCTGTCATCTCCTGCCTAGTTTAGCTTTTTCTGGCCTTTATGGAAGCAGAGGAGCAAAGCCAGCAGAGTTGAACCCAGTTTAATGGTTGAGTAGTTTTTATCCTGCTCTGGAACATGGAGCAGAGATCGTTTTCATTTGTTTATTGTTTCAGCACTGGGCAAATACAAATGTTTCTCTTGCATCCAAGGATATTTTTAATACTGCTTTTTAGATGTTGTTTTGTTTTGCTTGAAACTCCAAATGCATTCTTCCCAGAATTTCTAAGCTTGTGCTTTTAATTTTTTTTCTAAGGGTATCCTGTCACTTTTTAAATACAGGCTTTTCATGTTGCCAGTGAATTGCTTTGATCTGCAGATGAGAAGTGATGAGGTGCAGTTTCCTCAGTGCTGAACTTTGCCAAGAGTTCCGAGTGCGCCTCTGACGGATCCGAAAATCGGGAAAAGAAAATTCCTGACTGGACTTTCCAAAGCAAAATCTTTTCCCATTGTCTGAAAGCAAAATGCCCAGAACAATTCTTCTGCGGTTTGGTGGGATGAAAGTGAATGAAGGAAAAAAGCGCACAGTTTGATGGATGTTTTCTTTGTTTTATTTATGGAGTAATAGCTGGGAAATAAACTCTTATTACTCTCTGTGCCACATCTTCCTCTATTATCATGGGAGCTGGCAAGGTAGGACACAGAGGGATAGCTGGGGGAAAAACTTGCCCTGAAGTGGTCTTTAAAAATGAACCCTGAGAAGGACGATATCCAGGGATGCTGCAGGACTGGAAAATATTCCTGGCTGGGCTGGAGGAGGTCTCCAGGCCATACCTCTTTAGCACCTCCAGACTGCTCAGGGCTTTCCCTCAGTGGGTGTGGAAATCCCCAGGGATGAGGAAGGCTCAGCCCTCCTAGGAAAGACATTTTTCCTGAAAATCCAGAGTTTTGGTGCCTCTCAGTGCCTAAGTTCCGGAAACACAAACATCCCTTGGGGGGAAATGGGCTATTTTGGGCAATTCATGCCAAATTACCCAGTGGGTGGTTGGTAGAGGCAGCCCAAGATTATTTCCACAAACACCACAGTTCCTTCAGATTCGGATGAGTAACTCTTTTTAGCTTAACTGCTACTTGAATTCTGCAGCATATTCCAAGGAATAAGTAAATAAAACACCATTCATGCCATGGGATCAGCACACTAATTTATGGCCAGATCTGAAGCCTTTTCCCAAGGCAAAATACAATTAAAGCCAGGCAGAACTTGACCCGAGTGAGCACTTCAGCATTTGATCTGTGAATTTGACTTTTCTGCATTTTTATTATTTTTATACTGTAGTAAAAGTCTTTCTCCTGCTGGATATTTTACATTGTGCTGGATATTGAATTCCTTGCAGCAAAGGCCTCACCTCTTGAAACCTAATCTTATATAACATGCTGTCTAAAGAACTTAATACTTATTGGAATAACAAGTTAAAAAATATATATTTTTAAAGCCTATCCATGACATTTTGTTAACCTGGTTCTAACAGTAGTCCAGCAGGAACAGCAGAGGATGAAAAGCGAGGAACAGGCTGAGATCTAATCTGACCCAACTCATTGATTCCTTCCCTGACCTTGGGTAAGCCTTTTGACCTGCCTGGGCCTCAGTCAACTCAGCTGGAAAATTGGGTAAAGAGTGGAGCCTGTTAGAAAACCATCTTCAATTTGAACAAAGATTTCCCGGAGACCCAAAAAAAGGGAGTGGAGTCATTCCATACAGACATAATTGATTGTGCACTGCTCAAGAATAACATCCTGAGCTGTGGGATACCATGGATGACATCTCATTCGTCCTGCCGTGGCTGGGTGGTCTCTAGGTCCACTTTTCCTGTCTCCAGAGCTGTATTTTCCCTCTCCCAGTGTTACTCTGGCTGTGCCTGCCCTCAGTGGGAATGTGGCTAAAATATTGCATGATCTTAAGAAGGTGGTGGGGAGGAATTATTATTCCTGCTTGGATTGGAGTTACTGAGGTAAATTATTGTCCCCTGGATTTAGTGTGACCCGGACTGGCATCACCTGCCACAGTGTCACTAACAACATGGAACTGAAATCAGGGATTTATTCAAAATACATAGAATTATGGAATGGTTTGGGTTGGAAAGGACCCCAAATCTCACCCAGTGCCACCCCTGCCATGGCAGGGACACCTCCCACTGTCCCAGGTGCTCCAAGCCCAATGTCCAACCTGGCCTTGGGCACTGCCAGGGATCCAGGGGTGCCACAGCTGCTCTGGGCACTTGTGCCAGGGCTGCCCACCCTCTGCAGTTCTCCTGAGGCTTTCCAGAGTATCCTGGCTGTCCCAAGCCAGGATTCCTGCCACCAACCTGCCATTACCAAGAGGAAGGTACGGCTGCAATCCCAACGTGAAGCGTGAGCAGAATCCATTTCCAACCAGGATCGATCAGCTTTGCTCAAATTCCCCCATCCCGAGTGGAGCTGCTCATCCCATCCTGTGCTGGAACCCCCCCCAGGAGGGCTGGGAGCTGGGGGAACCAAGCCAAGAGCACTCCATGGCGTTTGGCGATCCAAGGGCAATCAATGGCATGTGGAGAACCAAGGGCACTCAATGGCATGTGGAGAACCAAGGGCACTCTGCGGCATGTAGAGAACCAAGGGCACTCCGTGGCATGTGGCGATCCAAGGGTGCTCCGTGGTGTGTAGCGAGCCAAGGGCACTCCATGCCATGGTGAGAGCTAAGGGCACTCCGTGTCATGTGGAGAACCAAGGGTACTCTGTGGCATGTGGCGATCAAGGGAACTCCATGGCATGTGGAGAACCAAGGGCACTCTGTGGCATGTGGAGAACCAAGGGCACTCCATGGCATGGTGAGAGCCAATGTCACTCTGTGGCATGTGGAAAACCAAGGGCACTCCGTGGCATGTGGCAATCCAAGGGCACTCCATGGCGTGTGTCCCCCGGCGCTCCCGGTGCTCCCGGCGCTCCCGGCGCTCCCGGCTCTGGCGCTGTTTGTCCTGGGCCAAGTCCAGCTCCTCTGCCGGTGCCAGCGTGTTTCAGCCATCCCGGACTCGCTAATCTGTTCTCCGTGACCCACGCTGGAAAAATGACCGTTTCCTTTCCCCAGTTCCCACATCTGCGATTTGTTTTGCTCCCTTTGCCTTTGCCGAGATTTGGGAAGGAGTTCAGGAATGCGGAGCGCTGCTCAAACCCAGGCTGACCTCAGAGCCTGAGTGGCATGTCTCTGGCAGGCCCTGGGGGTAAATAGTGAAGGGAAAACGGGCATGTTTCTTCTCTTCCACATGTGTATTCCTAGATGTTTTTAAAGAAAAACAATGATTTTGCTCTAAAATGTTACCAAGAGTAGAAGGGACCTGGTTTTTCCAATGGAAACCAGTAAATCCTTCCCTGCCTGTTAATTGGATGTCGTTATGCTTCCATGACATGGTTTAAACTTTAACATTAATATTAGGTGCAAACACCTCAAAAAAATTCTCTCCTGCTAGTCCAAATGAAATTACTATGTGAGAATGACATTTATGTTGGAATAAAATCATCACTGTGCCTCATATAACATAATATATCTATATATTTTGCATCACAAAAAAAAAAAAAATTAAAAATACCAGGCTCTGCTCTCTTTAAAAGTGCAGGCACAGAGAAATAAGAATTTTTCTTGAAAGTGTTCATTACTTTTAGTGGACTATTCCAAAAACAAGTATTTCATTTTGAAGGCATATTTAGCAAGGAAATTTGCAAAGCAGTGAGCAAAAACACAGTGTGGAAGAAAAAGGCAGTGAGAATTTTCAGAAAAAATACAAAATATTACAGTTTGAGAGAGGCTGGAGGATGTGCAATGACCAAGAATTCATCCTTTCCCGCCCCCCCTTCTTTTATTTTCCAAAGAGAAAAGGACTTGATCAACTTCCCTAAATTTCCCTGTGATCCCTTTTAATTGGAAATAAGTGATTGCAACATTTTTAAGGCCTATATAGATATATCTGCACCCATGAAATAAAGAAAAGTAAAAACAACCACCCCTTGGGAGAGATAAACTAGAGGAAGATCAAAGGGAGATTTAACCAACAGAATTACTGTCCACAAAGATCCTTCCCTGCCTTTTTTTAATGTAGCAATTCCATGGAAATTTCTGGTGTTAAAATAGAAACTAGAGTTAAAACTGGGATCTAGGTCTGCTGCTCTGTATTCCTCTGGGCTTACAAGGCTAAGCACAAGTAGAGGAATTACCCACAAATATTTGGTGGGTTTTATATCAAGAGCCTAAAATAGCTGGGTACTTATGGAATTAAAGGGAAGGGAATTTGAAAAGAGCTCGTTTACGTCGCAGCGATGCAGCTTTTTAGATTAATGGCCAAGACTGAGGAGCTGCATTTTCGTGCCTTTGGAGCCACGGGATCCTGCTGGGAATGGGGAGGTGATGTAGGAGGAAGTGTCAAGGTTTGTGTGCTCTGCCCTGGCCGGTGACAAGTGACACCTCCTGCCCTGTCCTCTCCTCTGAGTGCCACATGTGCCATCAGAAGCCCACAGACAATTCTGAAAGCTTTCAGTTATTCATATTTAATCTGCTGCTATCACCCCCGTGCTCCTTTCTTTGCTCTTGCTTCTGGCCAGATTTCCTCCCTCCATTGAGCATCTTTGTTTAAGATTATTTCCCCCCAGATAGATCAGGCTGCATTTTTTTGAGTTCAGTGTCATTTGTCACCGCTCAGAGAGTGACTCTGCTTTGATGGCCGGGGCCATCCACTCTGGCTGTTGTGGGAGCAGAGTCAGAGAGGAAAAGTGCCGTGAGCTCATCCGGCTGCGGCGGCGGAGCCGTGGGGGGATCTTTGGGCAGCTCTTTGGCTCTGAGCCCCCTGTTTGCTCCACAGGCTGATAAGGGTCTCTTTCATGTGCAGGAGCCATCAGGAGAGGAAAATCCAACGCTCTGGTGGAATGACTCCACCATTGTGACTGGGAGACCCTGCACAGCATCAGCTGATAGTGCCTGTCTGTGCTTCAAAGAGCTGTGACGGTGACAGCACAACTCAGGGCTCGTGGCCTTGTCTGGAGCTCTCTGTCCATCCTCAGACAAGGGCTCGGAGTATTTGAAATACAGGAATTTTTGGTATAATGTTTCAATACAGAGCTGTTTTGTGCAGAGTGAAAGGCAGGAATATAGCTAGAAAGTGATCAAAAGTCAATTTTTTTGGTAGAAATTAAATTCAAGTAGTTAAACCAGGGGGGTAAATCCTTTCTCACTGAAGTCAGTGCACAGGTCCCTTTGATTTTTATAGAATCCTACAATGGTTAGAGTTGGAAAGGACCTTAAAGCTGATCTAGTTCTACCCCTTGCCATGGGCAGGGATACCCTGGAGTGTCCCAGGCTGCTCCAATCCCCAATGTCCAACCTGGCCTTAGGCACTGCCAGGGATCCAGGGGCAGCCACAGCTGTGCCAGGGCCTCCTCCCCTCCCAGGGAGCAATTCCTAATTCCTAATATCCCATCCCTGGCAGTAGGAAACCATTCCCCCTTGTCCCATCACTCCATCCCTTGTCCCCAGTCCCTCTCCAGCCCTCTGGGATCTTCTTTATGCTCTGGAAAGGACTCTGAGATCTCCCTGGAGCCTTCTCTTCTCCGTGGGAACACCTCCAGTTCTCCCAGCCTGGCTCCACAGAACAGCTGAAGAGAAAATCTGGGTTATTTTTATTTGTAATTGATGTAATTTGTGGTGACAAAGTTTCTGGATGGAAGGAAGTTGTACATCCCAATTTTCTTCAACTTCTTGCTGTCCTGACATTTAACTGTGATTACCTGTTGGTTTTTTGCTCCTGCTGGGACACTTGTGTGGGCATGTCAAAGCACCCTAACTGCAATAAGGGCTTGATGATGCCCAGTTAGACTAAAACCAGTGATTTTTGTAGATGCTTTTGTTGTTTCTTTTTGAGATGTGAGTGGGGTTTTGTTCCTTTCAAAGTATGGCAGGAGATTCATCAGTGAGAGTGTCCCTTTATTAGCAGGAGCAAAGAGGATGGAGAAAAAGAGCAGGTAGCTCTGTTGGCATAACTATCACCAAAGCAAAAGACAAAAACAGAGCAAAAATACATTTAAATTCTTTAGTCTCATCAGCCTGACTGTCTTCCAGCTTATGAACTAATTGAGGGGAGAATGGCAGCATAAAAGCACTTCTTGTTCGAGTTAGAGAAGTAATTAATTGATCAGATGTTGTTTCTTCAGCAATTATGTGATATTCCCCTGTTAACCAGTTGAAATTTTTGGTGTCAGTATCAACATCCAACATCTCTCTGTTTTCCACAGTGGATGGATGAGGTTCTTTTCCTTCTCCAGGGGACCTGTGGCTGGTTTTGACCCAGGCTTTCCAGGAGTGTCACAGGTGCCAAAGAACTCTGCAGGCTGGAGACTTTTCCATAATTAAACTCGGTGCAAAATCAAGGGAGATCTTCATCACATTCTTTGTATTCCTATAAAATCTGTTGCCATGGGAGCTGGCATTGAATAGCAAGGTAGTGGAAATCCAGAGTGTTACATTACGTTTGCCCTGTAGCCACAGGAGGGTCCCTTAAAATAAAGTCGCCTTTTATCTTTGCTTTCTGAATAAACATAAAACTAGATTTTTAGTGCAAAATCCTGATTTCAAGGTTATTGATGCCAGACTAAATTAATACAGTCTGTGCCATAGCATACAAAATCCCCAGCAAAGCCAGGGATACTCCTGTCTTTTGAAAGCTTGACATTTGTTTTTCATAATGAACTTAAAGGTCACCAGCTACAGATGAATCAGGATATCTGCTCGAGTTTACATTTACATGCATTTTATTTTATTCCCATGTGCACTTTTTATGAGATCCATCACTGGAATAAAACTGTAGCGCTCTCTTATTATCCAGCTTTGATGGTCTAGAAGAGTTATCAACCTGCTGCCTTTAGGAACCACTGCTGTTCTGGCTGGGATGGGCAGAGGAATGGCTGCCCTCATTCCTGACCATCACCACTGATTCCACCTCTAAATATGACATTAAAAAGTGTCTCTCTGTCCCCAGTCCATAACTCCTCGTCTCCTGACTCCCTGCTCAATCCCTGGAATGATGGCAATCCCGTCTGAGTTAGTGAAAAATGCTTTGTGTGTGTTGATGCTTCTTTAATTCCCGTTTTATTTCTGCAGGAGAAGCTGTAATTAATCAAAACCCAACTTCCAGGGATTCAAAATGCCTCATCCAGCCCTAGAATGGATGTGTCCCATCTCTTCTGCATATGATTTTTTGTTTCTGCTCAGCCTAGCAAGTGACCTGTATTGCTGCACAGGTTTTTTTGAAACCAAATAACATTTTATACTTTTGCCAAAATACCTGTGGAGCTGACAGAGCATGATGCATTCATTTTCCTTGATTTTGTAGTGAGGGAAAAGGCTAGCATGAATAATTCAAAAATAATGCTGAGACTGTTAAGATTTAGTACTGGAGAGGTCATCACAGTTGGGAGAATGAGCTAGGAGACTATTACTATTCCACGATCTTTGAATCTCAAGGTGACATCATTATTATTTCTCTATATCTATAATGTGGTGCTGCAACCAACTCATTGCAGTGTTTCTCATGTAGGGGAGAAAGATCAATTACATACAGACCTCAAAATGTGAACTATAAGCATAGTGTCCAATAAAACTGTCATTAACAGTCACCACAATTTTAACTGTGTGCTTCCAGGTCAAGCTGCTTTAAAAATGATAACTGACATTGAAAGGTTGAATAAAGAGCGCCCGTTCCGAAGGGAGTGGGGCTGCACCCAAATAAGTTGTCATTAACAAATTGGCTAATTCCCTTCTTCAGCATTCAGCATTCCTCTCATTGTTTCTGGTTGTACATCCATAGAGAGCTCCGGGAAAAAATGAAAATAAACTGCTGAGTTTTCCACATGATCAGCATCAGCAGTGGTTCTGGGGATGCAGAGGAAGCATCCCTGTGCAGTTTAATTTTATTTATTCCTGTCGTGGATGAGAAAGTGAAAGATGTCACCCAAATGGAGGCTGTATTGTGGTGGTGCTTTAATTGTTACCTCACCTCTTGGTGTGCCCATGGAGGCCTGAGTTATCCAAAATAAACACTCCCTGAGGAATACTGGGAGCGATGTAAGCCAGGAAACAGCCGCCAGGACTTCAGAGGCGCCTTCCATTGGGCGAGCGCTGCCTTGTGTCTTTAATTAAACATCCCCTTCCCTTGGAGAATATCCCCCAAGACTGCAACTCTCCCAATAAACAGTTTTCCACATGTTTTGTTTTCTTTTTTGGTAATTTTCAGATGAATCTGACAGATAAATACGGCAGCTTTCATAAGGAAATTACAGAGGAGAAGGGTTGGTGAGCCACCTGTTCGGAACACGAGGGCATTTGATGTTAGTAGAGCTCAAATGTTTGTAAGAAATACGCTGCGACTCTTTGAGGCTGTGATTCCTCCTCTGGTTTTGAAGGAGCAAGCTGCTACCCTCTTCTCTTGGTTCTTCCCAGTTTCCCCTGTGGGGTTTAGGCTTGCATGGCTGGGAGAGCTCCTCGCTCCTGGATAGCTGAGCATGGAGTGGTGCAGGATGAGGAGCATCCCAGGGCCGTGCCTCCCTGGGCTCCAGCAGATCCTGCCCTTCCCAATTCCGGCTTCCTGCCTGTTTTTTCCCCTCCTGGCTCCTTCAGAGCCATGATCCACAGCTAGGAACACTCACAGTGCCTTACCAAAGCCAGGGAGCATCAGCAGCTGCTCCAGGGGGTCTTCCCAGGATATTGATGGCTCTTGGGAGAGGAGCCTTTATTTTCCTAAATTCTGATTTACCTCGTTTCTATGAATTAGATATATTTACCATGCAACCACAGACTGGCTGGGTGGGAAGGGATCTTAAATCCCATCCTGTCCCACACCCTGCCATGAGCAGGGAGACCTTCCACTATCCCAGATTGCTCCAAGCCCCATCCAGCCTAGCCCTGAACACCTTATAAAAGAAAAAATAAATTCATATGATGAAGAAACACAGGGGGCAAAGAGATGTAAATATGTGAAAAAAGAAGAGCCTTTGTTATTTTGCTTGCCAGGCTCCCTGCTGTGCACAGCTGGATGGAGAGGGCACTGTGGCAGGACTGGGCTCCAGCCCTGCTGAACCAAAAGATTAAGAGGAGATTGGTCAGAGAAATCAAAATTTTAAAGGCTGGGAGAGCCGTGATCCTGCGGCAGGAAAAATAAAACAACTGTGAAGCAATGTCTCTCTAATGGCTACAGGAAAATTAAGAGGGAGCAGCTCAGCAGCTTCCTGGGTATTGCATTTTTCCTGTTCAATCAAACATTTATTTTAATTTTTAGCTTTTGGAGGAAAGCCACATGACTTCAGCTGCACTTCACCCTCGTTATGCACCCTGAAGTGCCGGGATGTTTGTGTCAGGTTGTTGCACACTGTGGTGCTCCTCCTCTGACCCCTGGCACTGCCCTGGGCTTCATTTGGGAGGGCAGGAGATTGGAGCATCATCACCACCAGGAATGGGCTTGTTGGACACCTAAGAACTGCAGATCAGAGAATCATGGAGTGGTTTGGGTTGGAAAGGACCCTAAATCCCACCCAGTGCCCCCCTGCCATGGCAGGGACACCTCCCACTGTCCCAGGCTGCTCCAGCCCCAGTGTCCAGCCTGGCCTTGGGCACTGCCAGGGATCCAGGGGTGCCACAGCTGCTCTGGGAATTCCATCCCAGCCCTGCCCACCCTGCCAGGGAACAATTCCCAATTCCCAATCTCCCATCCAGCCCTGCCCCTGGCAGTGGGAGCCATTCCCTGTGTCCTGTCCCTCCATCCCTTGTCCCCAGTCCCTCTGCAGCTCTCCTGGAGCCCCCCCAGGCCCTGGCAGAGCTCTGAGCTCTCCCTGGATCTGCTCCTCTCCAGGTGAGCCCCTCCAAGTGTCCCAGCCTGGCTCCAGAGCAGAGGGGTTTCCATGAGAGGAGACAAAGGAACCAGTTTTATGGCACAAACATTGAGATCTCTGGAGACTTCAGCTTGCTTTTGTCCTTATCACAGCCCCTCTTGTTTTGGGGCCACCACACCACAGCAGCAGCTACATTTACTGTTAAATTTATATTCAGGTGCTATCCAAAATATGGGATTCTGCAGGTCAGGGGCCTCTCCAAATAGGTCACCTGCTCCAGGATTTTCAAACTTAATATTGCCCTGATCTGTGCTATAAGGAGCCTGGGAAAAGTTTTTCTCCAAGTTCTGCCTTTGAGATCACCTGAGGATTTCCTTTGGAGCCCACGTGCTCCCTGCATAGTGCTGGATTTTGCTTGCAAAGGCCATCTGGCTATATGGGATCTTGTTTGAGATTTAAAAAGCATATTAATAATTTAATAATAATGAAAAAATGGTGTTTTTGCAGAACCAAGCAGGGAGGAAATCCTCTTTTTTGTCAGAGTTTGGGTTTTATAACATGTATTGAAACAACACTGGAGTCCTTTCAGAAGAGGGAAGGTTATGGGGCACTGATCCCTAAACCAACCCCAAAAACACTGAAACAAGTGTTTTGAATGGCCTCTTTGTTCATCACTGTCCAAAGTAGAAACTCCATCAATAAATAATGAATTTGGGAAAAGTGTTGAAAAGCTGCAATAATGAGAAATTGCTTTTCCCATGGAGGACATTGTGCCCAGTGCCTGGTGAAGGATGGGATCCCGTTATCCCACCAGGAGAGAAGAGGAAAGTGGCAGAAAAGGAAAGGCTAAAGAGAGTCATTAAAACCTGTTTATCATTAAAAAATAAAAGCACAAGTTCGTTGCTAGCACGGGGATGCAAAGTGCAGCGTTCAAGGCAATGTAAACACAACTGCAACTATTTCATTTCACGGGAGGTTTTTGTTGCTCTCCTATTAAATTTAATGGGTTGCCTCATGAGAAGCAGCTCATTAATATGAATATGAGGAGCACGTTTCAACCTGCAAACTAAACAACACAAAGATGGGTGATGTTGATTTTCCCTGGCCTTTTAAAAACATGAACTACAGCCGTGGAAGTAGCTGGAGCCTGGGGATAAAGCAGGGAAGTGGGAATCAGGGGCCTTGCTTCTCATCCCACTGTGTCAGATCCCTCTGATGTGAACCTGAGCAAATCAATTAAGTGCTGTTTGCTTTGGTTCCTGAACCAGGTTAAATCAACCAACGCCGCGCTGCTTATTGGGAGGCTAAATAATTGCAATTAATTACACTGGTCTCCATCAACATCACTGGAGTGGGGCCCCAGGGCGTGGGTTTGGGATGCTTCGGTGAGCTGGAGTCTGGCTGATCCAAAAGCTGATCCAAAAGCTGATCCAAATTCTTCACAGTGTCCTCCATGGGAAAAGCAACTTCTCATTATTGTAGCTTTTTAACACTTTTTCCAAATTCATTACCAATTGATAGAATTTCTAGTTTAGACTAGTGGTTGCATTTATTGGTGATGACTCCAACCATGACCAGGGAATTTTGTGTTTTCTGTGTCTGGCAATGTCCAAGGCTGAAAAGAACATTCCCACATCCTTGGTTCCCTCTGGAATGATGGACAAGAGTCTTTCCTATGAGGTTGATGTTTTCAGGAGTTTGCTACATGAAAAAAAAAAAAAAGCAAAATTAACAGAATACCTTCAAAATGAAATTGAAAAATCAGACATCAAACAGCCAGGAAGGGTCATATTTTTGGCCCTCAAAATACATTAAGTTTCCCATATTTATCAAATTAGGAATAATTTTGCAGAAGACCCTGGACTCCAAAGTCTCTCTTGTGATTGCTCTATTTGGCCACAAGACTAAAGCTCACCTGTGACTTTCAGGTGTTGTTTAGGGACTGGTACATCAAGAAACTTCAGCTTTGTTTCTTTATGTGTCACCTACTCATCAGCAAAATTCCTTATGATAGTTTTAAATTCATAGGTAGATGTGGGGTTTGTCTTAAACCCTGCTAGTGCAGTTTATACATGGAGGGGGACTTTCAGGCATGGGAGATTTCACACAAAAAAAATTTAATTTTTTTTTCATATAAAAAGATGCCATAAAGTAAATGTTATAAATGGAAAATGCCAAAAAAATCTGGATGTACTCCTGCAGTGGGATAGGATCTGCTACACTGCTGTAAAGCATTGCTTAATTTAGAGATCCTTCAGCATGAGCCCTCCAAGGGTGGAATTTACCCCAGAGTTGTCCCTCTCACTCCTGCTGGGAGCTCATCTCCTTGATGCCTCCAAGGTCTGTCCAGGTGTTGGAAAACACATAAAAGTAGCCTGCTGAAAATGAAAAGAAGCCACAAAAATGTGATTTAAAAAAAAAAATCCCCATCTTATTGTAATTGCAAAAAGTTGAAGGAAGATACAATTCATATAAAACTGACATCTGTCATGGACACAACATTTTTTGATCATTCTTTCTGGAATTATTTAAAATGAGTGTTTTATCCTGGCCTTATACTTTGTGATCTGGTTCTGCTTCTCAGGAAATGGGGAATTGCACTCAATACTGGGAATTCCAGAAACCATCACCAGCCCAGAATTTGAGTTTTTTCTTCTTTCTTTTGTTCTGTGGAGGAGCTGCAATCCTGGTGAGAGCAGGAGAAATCTGGGATGAATTCACCCCATCCCTGCCTCCATCCTGGTGGGAGCACCAGAATTCTGGGGTTAATTTATCCCATCCTTGTCTCCATACTGGTGAGAGCAGGAGAATTCTGGGATGAATTCACCCCATCCCTGTCTCCAGTCCAGCCCAGGGGAGCTCCAGACCCAAACCATGACCCACAAGCCCCCATCAGCCGTTGATGCTGGTTTGTACTGGGAGGGAAGACTGGAAAAGTCTTGCCTTGTGTGGCAGCCTTGGGATGGATCTCAATAAAATGAAAAATTTAATAATAGAAATAATAAATAATCAAGTTCATGATAATTCCATAAAACTTTCAATAATAATTAAACTTTTAGCATAAAGCACATAAAAGTTACTTTGAAAAACTCAGACCTGATCCTCAACTTGCACAAGGAAAGAAGTGTGAAACATTCTACTTTTTTTATTTTGTTGCATTTTTGCTCCATTGCGCATACTCAGGAGACCCCTTTATTTAAAATTTAAAATAGTCCATGAAAATCTGTATTGACGTAATAGCTTATTAGGCTACAAGCAAAATATTCCCAGAACTAATTTTTAATTAATATAGTTCACTGAAAACTTATAAAAGATTCATACATAATATGATAAAAGAAATAAACATCCTCAATACCATGTTAAGTTTCTTTTCTTTGTCAAACATTGGGTTTTTTCCTCTGCTACCAGCACAATAAAACCTGCTCTTACAAAATTGACTTGTCTTTGACAGCTCTGTCAGATGTGATATTTTCTGCTCCATAAAATGGTGCTTATTAATCAGAGTCAGATTTTGACCCCTCCCCTCACTTTGGGCCCTGCCTTTCATAAATAGCTCTGTATTTTTAATCCAGAATTTCCCTGGAGCCACTGTCTCCCCAAAATGCTGCTCCAGAGCTCTGGAGGATGCTGGAAATCCCCTCCCTGACCTCCAGGAATTTTGTGTCACACATAAAAACAGGCTGGGACACCTGGGGGTGCTCACCTGGAGAGGAGCAGCTCCAGGGAGAGCTCAGAGCCCTTCCAGGGCCTGGAGGGGCTCCAGGAGAGCTGCAGAGGGACTGGGGACAGGGATGGAGGGACAGGACACAGGTGATGGATTTAAATTGAATTATTTAGATGGGATTTTGGGAAGGAATTGTTCCCTGGCAGGGTGGGCAGCCCTGGCACAGGTGCCCAGAGCAGCTGTGGCACCCCTGGATCCCTGGCAGTGCCCAAGGCCAGGCTGGACACTGGGGCTGGAGCAGCTGGGACAGTGGGAGGTGGGATTTGAGGTCCCTTCAAGCCCAAACCATTGAATTGTTTTAGGATTTTTAAGTGACAGGATTTTCCCAGAGCTGATCTCATCTCTCTGCAGTCCCAGCAAGGTGAGACACCGAGTCCAGCCCCCCTTGGCGGGTTCCCTCTGCAGGCAGGGGAAAGTTGCCATCTCCAGGGATGGTTTTTGGCCCTGAAGGGTTGGTCCCACCTGCAGGGGCTGACCCCACAGAATTTTCACCATCAGAAGGCACAGAGAGAGCTCCTCTGAGGATTGTGAAGCTCTGCTCTGAGCCTTGCCAGCAAGGATGAGCTTCTGTGACCTGTTTGGCACAATACACTTGATTTTTGCCCTAAAAAAGCAGCTGTTCAATGGATGGTTTCTGATATTGAACACTGGGCTCTGAGGAGCCCTTTTCTCCTCAGATTCTTCTGTAACCCAAAATCCTCCTCTGACACAAATCCTGTTTTACTTTGAGTCCCTGTTATTCCATCCTGTGCACCGTTCCCTTTTGCATCAGAGGTTTCCACTGTGGAATTGGATACAAAAGTTAATCTGTATCAACAGATTTAATAATTTAATGTGTTATTCTGTAAGAGCTCCATAAAATCTGGGAGCTCTTGGTCGTGGGGAAGGAGGGATGGATGGGACTGCATTGGTGGGACTGACCACAGCTGGGGCGTCCAGTCCCAGGGTGGAGGTTTTACTCCTTCATCCTTCCTCGTTTGGGCAAGGACAGGGCAGGGATTTCTCTGGAAAGATGACCACCTGGCAGAAATGACAACATTTCCTGCCCTGTTATTCCCAGTAGCTGCAGTTCCCCCTGCAAGGGCTCCAAACCAAAGCTTGTCACGCTTCTCTTGAAGTGATGACAATGGAAGCTGTTGATTTTTATGTGGCTCCAATCAAACCTCACTGCTTTTGTTTGAAGGAGAGGCACTCACATTTCCACCAAAACTGTTCTGCTGAACTCCAGCATCATGACACTCCCGGGGCAGAAGGGGATTTGGGATCTGAGCTCCCTGTCCTGGTACTCCTGACCGAGGGCAGAAGCTCCTGCTGGTGGACAAGGGAGAGAAAAAACAGAGAAAAAAGGGATTTATGTTTTTATAATTTTTAACAGAGACATTAAGAAATAGAGACTGAATAACAGCAGCCCCAAGGATGGGCTGAGAGGTCTCTTACATCTACCTGCAGAGCCATCTCCAGGTGCCAGAGAACTTTCCATTCATGTCTCAAGAATTGCCCAAATCACTAAATTCTGTGTCAGAAAGAACTCAAGTATTTCACTGGAGATCTGATCCATTAAAAATCTCCTTGCAAATGCTGTCCAGTGTGCCATTTGTCATCTCAACAGTGTGTCCACTGAAGGAGGGAGGTGAAAATCTTGGCCATCTCCTGGAAAATCTTTCCTAATTAATCCAATTGAGTACCTCAGTCTGAGTCAGGACAACACTATGTATTTAATAGGATTTAGCCCTGTGAATTCTTGATATCCATAGCTCCTATGTGGCTTTAATGTACTCAGCATTTTCCAGGATTAGGTGTTAAGGGCTTGATCCCAAAACATTTAAAATCAATAGGTGTTTTCCTTTGACTTCAGTGGGCTTTGCTTCAGCCTCTAAATATCAGTCAATATTTTCTGATCTGAGCAAAGAAAAATACTTTTCAATTGCAGTTCCAAAACTCCTATTACTTACTTTGCACCACATAACTTCTAATCTCTGTGTGGATTTGAATAGGGAAATATTAACCAAAACAATAATGATATTATTAGCTGAAGTTTTAGCTTTTAAACTCAATAAAAAGTACCGCTGGGTATTCTTTAATGTTATAGAAGAAGAATGATTAATTTAAGGTTCAGGTGCAAGACAAGGTCAGGAAAGAATTGTTACTGTATACAGTGAGCATTTCAAGATGAATTTGTAGTTTGAAGTATCATTTTATGATGCATTTTCTGTTTTGTTATCAGGGGAAGTATGATGGGTGACATACGAGTGATCACAGTGTTTTGGTGCAATGTTCTGTGATGGGCTTTTCATAAAAATTAGCTGACAATGTCATGAGTATACAAGTAAATTTATAGCTTTCATACTGGACTGCCATTCCCAGAGCTATTTCCAATCACTTGGGCTTTTTATTAAGTTTATTGTTCTTTTATTGTTCAGTGGAGTGTAAGCAGTGAGATTACAAATAAATGCAAGTTGCAGCGGGTATGAAGTCAGGCTTGCAGAATTAGGGAAGATGTGAGCAGAGAGAGCAGAAATTAATTTGAATCCTGGGGAAAGGAGAGCCCTGGCATCATGTGGAGTCAGAGCCTGCTGTGCCCTCCTGCCACAGGTACCACCAAACAGCCCCAAAACAAACTCTCGACGGTGCTTCCAACATTCTGACCAATTTTTTCCCCTTTTTTGCTTGTTTTTGTTGCCCAGTTTTCTCTCCACACTCTTTCTTTTCTTACTCCAGCACTTTCTTGCAGCAAAACAGCCCCAGCAAGTGAAAGGTGATGAAGTTTCTCATTTTAGCATCATTTTCAGAATATCCCTGGCATGGAACCTTCATCATTTATTTCCCTCTCCTTTTTCTCCCCTCAAACAGCGAATACTTTATCATTGTGGTTAATATCCTGACCAGCAGAGCAGAAAATCAGACTCATAGCTTTTAATGACACATTTTCAACTGCAAGTTAGTAAAAAAAAAAAAAAAAATCATTTTTATGTGGTTCTCCAATACTTATACAGACTTGGAGAAACATAATTAAAATTTGTGTTCCTTCTTTGTTATTACTGCTGTGGACTCCACTTAAACTGGATGCTGTTTGTCTGGGCAATCAGACAATAGCTGGAATCCAAAAGCAAATCGATTTGCTGTGTGGCTTGTGCTATTACTTAAGTTATAAATAAAATGATTTTTCCCAGATGGCTCCCTGATGGCCCTGCACTCTTCCTGGTACCAGCCCCAGCTTTTCATGCCTGCTGCATCTCCCTGCTGCATTCCCAGGCTGCTGCCACCTCCCTCCTCCCTCCCTGCTCCTCCTGTCCTCCCCCAAATGGCCAAAATCTGTGCCTGGAGTGAAGCTGGAGCTGGGCAGGACTGGGAGGAGATTTCCTGGAATCCCAAAGTGGCCACTGAATTCCTCCCGAGGTCAGGCCTTGCCAGAGAAGCTGCAGAAGCCTGGCTTAGCTTTGGAGGACCAGCACCAAACTCCGAAGAAAGGGAGTTGAGTTGACTTGAGCTGAGTTGAGTTGAGCTGAGCTGAGCTGAGCTGAGCTGAGTTGAGCTGAGCTGAGCTGAATTGAGTCGAGTTGAGTTGAGTTGAGTTGAGTTGAGTTGAGTTGAGTTGAATTGAGCTGAGTTGAGCTGTGTTGAGCTGAGTTGAGTTGAGCTGAGTTGAGTTGAGTTGAGCTGAGCTGAGTTGAGCTGAGCTGAGCTGAGTTGAGCTGAGCTGAGCTGAGTTGAGCTGAGTTGAGGTGAGCTGAGTTGAGCTGAGCTGAGCTGAGCTGAGTTGAGTTGAGCGAGTTGAGTTGAGCTGAGTTGAGCTGAGTTGAGTTGAGTTGAGCTGAGTTTAGTTGAGCTGAGTTGAGCTGAGTTGAGCTGAGCTGAGCTGAGTTGAGTTGAGTTGAGCTGAGTTGAGCTGAGTTTAGTTGAGCTGAGTTGAGCTGAGTTGAGCTGAGTTGAGTTGAGCTGAGTTGAGCTGAGTTGAGTTGAGCTGAGTTGAGCTGAGTTGAGTTGAGCTGAGTTGAGTTGAGCTGAGTTGAGTTGAGTTGAGTTGAGTTGAGCTGAGTTGAGCTGAGTTGAGTTGAGCTGAGTTGAGCTGAGCTGAGTTGAGCTGTGTTGAGTTGAGCTGAGTTGAGTTGAGCTGAGTTGAGTTGAGTTGAGCTGAGCTGAGCTGAGTTGAGCTGAGTTGAGCTGAGTTGAGCTGAGTTGAGTTGAGCTGAGCTGAGTTGAGTTGAGTTGAGCTGAGTTGAGCTGAGCTGAGTTGAGCTGAGCTGAGTTCAGCTGAGTTCAGTTGAGTTGAGCTGAGGTGGGAAGGGATTCCAAGGTTTCAGGCTCCACCCTGAGGGCAGTGCCAGGTTTTCCTCTTTCTCTGTGCCAGGAGATGCCCAGCCCTCATCCCTTCCTTGTCCCTCTCTCTGATGAATAAAGCCATTAGTGCCACTGGTGAAGAATGAAGTGACATTTCAGGTGGCCAAGTTGGCCTCCTAATTAATTTTTCTAGAGAAAATATTCTGAAACAGAAAATCTTAACTTTTCTCAAGGTTGTGTATTTACTTCACGGGCAAGTTCTCCTTACAAAAATGTGGCCAGGGCATCACTGCAAACTAAAAATACAGATCTGAGAGCATATAACACACTGACCCAAGCTTTGCTTTCATTTTGCCTTTTCAAGATGACTAAAATTGTTAATCCTACATGTTATATTTTTGGTTATTTTTAAGAAAACAAGGAAAATGTTCCCGGTAATCAGGCAATGTTTGTAACGGGAGGAAAACAAGTATATTGGAAAAATGGTGGGTCTAAAAATAAATATTTTTCCATGAACACACAAGAACTATATTGAGAATTACAGGGGGAAAAAAATCAATAAAAAGTAGTATATAATAGCCATAGAGTTCAAACAAAGTGCATTCATTCCCCAGTCCCTAGGAGGACCCCTGATATATATGTGCAAAACTTAATGAAAATCAGACTTTGTCGTGTCATCAAAAATAGCAAAGCACTTGGCTGAGTTTTCCCTGCATTTTGGCTACTCCTTGCTCCATAAATATAGCACCTATTTAAAGGACCAAGCCTTGTTCCCATTAAAGCTGCAAACCTCAGACAAACTTTGGCACAGGTTTAGGGGCTCTGATATTTGCTTGGAGCGTGGTGGGGCGCTCAGTGGGGAGCTGAGTGTCCCATGGGGGTGCAGGTTTGGTGGGATCATCTGGGTGGTGAGACACAGGGGGATCCCCTGATGGGATCCTGGGGTGTCAAAATCACACAACCCCAGAATGGTTTGGGTTAAAAGGGACATTAAATCCCATCTATTCCCACCCCTGCCACGGCAGGGACACCTCCCACTGCCCCAGCTGCTCCAGCCCCAGTGTCCAGCCTGGCCTTGGGCACTGCCAGGGATCCAGGGGCAGCCACAGCTGCTCTGGGAATTCCATCCCCACCCTCCAAGGGAACAATTCCTTCCCAACAACTCATCCAGACCTCATCTGTGTCAGTAGGAAGCTGTTCCCTATGTCCAGTCTGTCCATTCCTTGTCCAAAGTCCCTCTCCAGCTCCCTGGAGTCTCTCAAAGGCAGTGGCTGTATCTTCTCAGTAGGTTGGCTTTCAGCCACAGCTGTGGCTCTCATTTCTGTGAATACTAACCCAGCCAAGTGTATTTTATAGCAATGTCTGTGGTTTGGTGTAGGAACCAACTTGGACTTATTTTTGGATTTAAGTGCAGGAGGATGTTCTGCTGTACTTCCACTGTGTGCCCAGGGAATCTCCTCCTGATCCCAGCTGTTCAGGGGAGATGTGGTGCATGGCCCTGCCCAAAGCTCCCTGTTGGGACTGGAGCAGAGAAATTCTGTGCCTCAGCCATCCAGGAAATATTTGATTAAATTTTTTTTCTGCATATTATGTGATTACAGTATTTTTTAAGGATCTGGGCACTTTTTCTTCACATGAAAATTTAATCAACCCTATTTCTCTCTCCCCACTGACACCAAATGTCCCTCAACCTGCAACTGAACAATTTTAGGGAAGTCAAAGAAAATCTAATCCTGAGCTCATTCCTGTTTGATGAAATTTCAGCTGTGAGACCCCAAGCCAAGGTCAGTTGAAGACAATGGGAGCATTTCTGTTTGTTTCCATTGGTTTTGTCAACTTTTGTTCATGCCAGAGGCCCATCACGAGTGTTGCAATTGGCAATTTGTCCATAGGAGCATCTGCTCTGCTTCACTTAAAAAAAAAAAAATTCCAAACCAACCAAACATTTTTATTTTGCTCATGGAAAGAGCACGGGAAAGGATGAGAATGGAGACATCCAGTCTGGCTCAGAGCCAACACAGCCTGGCCAAGAGGCAAGTTTCCTACAATTTAGAGATGTACTACAAGAAAGAAAACCCATTGTTGTGCCAGGCTTTGAAACTTCGAAAGAAAGGGAAAAGAAAAAAAAAAAAAAAAGAAGGAAAAAATAATAAAAAGAGACAAAAAGGAAGAAAAAGGAGAAAAGGTAGAAGAGGTATAAGGGGGAAGGGAAGGGAAGGGAAGGGAAGGGAAGGGAAGGGAAGGGAAGGGAAGGGAAGGGAAGGGAAGGGAAGGGAAGGGAAGGGAAGGGAAGGGAAGGGAAGGGAAGGGAAGGGAAGGGAAGGGAAGGGAAGGGAAGGGAAGGGAAGGGAAGGGAAGGGAAGGGAAGGGAAGGGAAGGGAAGGGAAGGGAAGGGAAGGGAAGGGAAGGGAAGGGAAGGGAAGGGAAGGGAAGGGAAGGGAAGGGAAGGGAAGGGAAGGGAAGGGAAGGGAAGGGAAGGGAAGGGAAGGGAAGGGAAGGGAAGGGAAGGGAAGGGAAGGGAAGGGAAGGGAAGGGAAGGGAAGGGAAGGGAACAATAACTCCTTAAATTAGTTTAAAATTAATTCCTAGAACTTTCTTTCCCAGAAGACAGCTGGCTCCTTCCTCCCACAGTCATTCCCATACAATGGCTGGCTCCAGGGCAGAAACCTTCAACAGCAGTTTTGCAACTCCTCGGATGAGTAATCTTTACTTCTGCCCCACTCTCCTGAGTAAGGGATGCTTGAGTAAGAACTGGTTGAAGGGTCTGGCCTGCTGACAGCAGAGCAGGGCTGGCTTGAGCAATGGCTTTTCTAAGTGGTGCCAGCAGCTCCATAAACTTTGCTGGAATTTCTTCCACAGAGATTTTAGGCACAGACACACAATCACCCTGGGCTCTGGGCACCCTGTACCAGTCAGTGCCTTACATTTCTATTTAAACACTTTCCTTCAAAATACAGCCAAATTAACTACATTTACATATTTTTATACATTTATCAACTAGAGGCAAAATATGAATGTAATTGTGAGCTTGGTAAGGAAAAGGCAGAACCTGCTAATAGACCTCATATTGGAAATCTGGGATTATCAAGCTCCAAGATTTCACTTTAAACTTGCCAAGTTTGTAGCTGGATAAGCAGGTATTTTAAATAACATCTTCCTGGCTGCACTCCTCAGCTGATAATATTTAGAACTACACAGTACCTGTAAGTATTTTCACCTTTCTGGAGTTTTTTAATAGGAATTAGTGAGGCTGAATCTCAGGGGACAGCTTTATTTTGTTAAACCTCTAAAACATTTTGTTTCATGTTGAGTCTTTGGGAGCTCTAATATGTTTTGGGTGGGTAATGTTTCCATACATTACTACTCCATTCATAATCCATTACTTGGATAATTCCTCATTTGTGAGACCTGGAGAAATTATGGTATTCACAGGCATTTTTTGAATATTTATATAATGTCATAGCAGGGCTTAGGATATCAGTTGGCTGGAGACAAAGGCAGGATCCTCAGTTATTCTCATGCTTAAGTACCAGTTTGATTCCTTGGCAAAAATGTAAATTACAACGTTGGAAGGCAAAGAATTATTGAACAAGGGGATTACATTGCAAAGCAGTTATTTCAACAGCTGCTGCCCGTAAGAGGGGATCGGAATTTTTCAGGGATGTAATTTTCCTGTGCAGAACTCTGGTACAAAGTGAGAATAGCAGCACAATTAAAAGGACAAACATCCACAAGATTCCGTGGGCTGTGCTGAGTGTGACTTGTTCCTCCTTGTGCTGGGAGCTGATCCACATGGAGCAGGAGGTGTTGGTGGGTTTAAGGGGAGCAGGAGATGTTGGTGAATTTAAGGGCAGCAGGAGATGGTGGTGGGTTTAAGGGTAGCAGGAAATGGTGGTGGGTTTAAGGGGAGCAGATGTTGATTTTAAGGGGAGCAGGAGATGTTGGTGGGTTCAAGGGAAGCAGGAGATGTTGGTGAATTTAAGGAGAGCAGGAGATGTTGGTGATTTTAAGGGGAGCCGGAGATGTTGGTGGGTTCAAGGGGAGCAGGAGATGTTGGTGATTTTAAGGGGAGCAGGAGATGTTGGTGGGTTCAAGGGGAGCAGGAGATGTTGGTGATTTTAAGGGGAGCAGGAGATGTTGGTGGATTTAAGGGGAGCAGGAGATGTTGGTGGGTTTAAGGGGAACAGGAGATGTTGATTTTAAGGGGAGCAGGAGATGTTGGTGGGTTTAAGGGCAGCAGGAGATGTTGGTGGGTTTAAGGGGAGCAGGAGATGTTGGTGAATTTAAGGAGAGCAGGAGATGTTGGTGGGTTTAAGGGGAGCAGGAGATGTTGGTGAATTTAAGGGGAGCAGGAGATGTTGGTGGGTTTAAGGGGAGCAGGAGATGTTGGTGAATTTAAGGACAGCAGGAGATGTTGGTGAATTTAAGGGGAGCAGGAAATGGTGGGTTTAAGGGGAGCAGAAGATGTTGGTGAATTTAAGGGGAGCAGAAGATGTTGGTGAATTTAAGGAGAGCAGGAGATGTTGGTGAATTTAAGGAGAGCAGGAGATGTTGGTGGGTTTAAGGAGAGCCCGAGATGTTGGTGATTTTAAGGAGAGCAGGAGATGTTGATTTTAAGGAGAACAGGAGGTGTTGGTGGGTTTAAGGGGAGCAGGAGATGTTGGTGATTTTAAGGAGAGCAGGAGATGTTGGTGAATTTAAGGAGAGCAGGAGATGTTGGTGGGTTTAAGGAGAGCAGAAGATGTTGGTGGGTTTAAGGAGAGCAGGAGATGTTGATGAATTTAAGGGGAGCAGGAGATGTTGGTGATTTTAAGGGGAGCAGGAGATGTTGGTAAATTTAAGGACAGCAGGAGATGTTGGTGATTTTAAGGAGAGCAGGAGATGTTGGTAAATTTAAGGACAGCAGGAGATGTTGGTGATTTTAAGGGGAGCAGGAGATGTTGGTGCATTTAAGGGCAGCTCAGGCTGAGAAGCAGTTTGGGCTCTTCCACAGCCGCATGCTGGAGTGGTGCAGATACAAAATCCCTGGAATTTCTCCTGGAGCTGTTATCCATGCAACTCCCAGCCTTCCCACTGCCATTTCTGGCTGGGGAAGTTAATCCTGCTCCTACTTAAAGACTTTATTTTCTGGCACAGGTGCTCCTGCCTTCCATCGCCGAGGACATCCGAGTGTCACCGGTGTGAACGGCTCCTGGGGCGGATCCCAGGATGATTCTGCAGGAAAGGTTAACGGCCCTAACTCTGCACTTGGCCATTTCCATCTGAGAATATAAATGACGTTTTCAGAGCAGGGAAAACACGATTCATTTCCCTCCTCAGAGGGGGAAGGCATGGAGCAGGCCAGGTAAGTGAGTTGCCACCAATCACACAGGGAACCAGGCTGAAAATCCAGAATAAATATGTCTCCTGAATCCAGCCCCAGTTCCTGGGCAGGAGGTATTTTTCCCTGTCTCCTTCCTTTGCAGCAGGAGCTCTTTGTGACAGTTACTAATGGATTGCAATCATCATGGATCTTACACCAGCGTGCAGCACGACCAGGAGGTGTAACAACAAGGCTCCACTGAATAATCCATTTTGGCAACCTGACATCCAGGAAAAGTTTATTTTATGTAAATAACAGTTGATTTAGGTCTGAATCATTGCAGAGACTCCTCCTGGTTCCGGGACCTCTTGCTTGGGAGGGGAATTTCGGGCAGGAACTGAGAGACAGAAGTGCCCATACAAATACGCAGATGGAATGTAACACAAACACCAATGTGGGATTTGAAAAGTCCAGTGTAGGAATAAATTTTCCTCCTATAAATTGTGCTCTACTCACAGGTGAAAAACATCTTCCCATAAAGCCAGGAAACAGTAAATAATCCCTAAATAATCCCTTGGAGCAATTGAAGAGAGGCATGGAATTGTCCATTGTCTCATCCCAAAAAGTAGTTCCATCCTACATCAAGGTATTCCTTGGGACTACAGGTGTTTGGGAATTCTGGGAGGATCTGGGGTTTATTTGTGCTAGTTGGATCTAACACAAAGCAGTCTCAAAAAAGGCTTTTGCAAACACTGGTGGGAATTAGTCAGATTCGGAGAAAATGGTGGAAATTATTTAAATTGCAGTGTAAGTATTTACTTTTCCTGGAATGAAATCATGGTGTCCTTGTCTCTCCAAAGCCTTGGTGCCTTCTCTGACAGCTTCCATTTGCCTGCAGTGATAAACCAGGACTTGACTCTTGGCTTAACTTTAGTCACAGCCTTACTAACCCTGCTTAAAAATGGCCACTTTACTTAACTATGTTGCTAAATGATGTCCTGAATGCCTGTCCCAGAGCTCAGTCAAAATTAATGGTGCAAATCCATTGTTTTTAAGGAATATGCCTTGGGTTCTTTGGTTCTTCCTGAGACATTTGAGCTGTTGCAGGGAATGTTTGTTTTGTTTTGGTTTGGTTTTTTCTGTGGGGTTTGAATTTAAGCTGTTTTTATGAGAAGTGTGATGTTGCTCGCATCGATTTGGCAGCTGGGGAGACGGTGTTAGTGGGTGACCTTGAAAAATGTGATAAGTGGCAAGGGTGCTGAAAGGTTGAGGCACAAATGGGGTGGCTAAAAGCATATTTATTTCTAGCCAGTGCCAATGGAGAGGGGTGAAATCCATGGATCTCTTCTCCACAAGAAGAAGCCTTGGAGTACTTTCCACCACGTTCATCTCAGCTCCGCTGAGAAAATATTCACAGCTATAACAGGGTTATGTGAAACCTGACAACAGAGAACCTCGAAGCCTAAACAGAAAAAATGAAGGGGAAATTTCCAAAGTGAGACCCATAGCTGCTGCAGGTTGTGTGGGAAATGATCTAGAAGAGGGTTAAAACTAGAAAAAAACTTGCATCTGTAAAATTGAAAATGCTAATTCTGCTCTGTGTGTAGCAGCTGCAGGTGAGTGTGGTGTGTAACAGCAGAGTGAGGAAATTACCAAGCATTTCCCAATCCCTTTCTGTCTAAGATGGAGCAAACCCAAGGTGTAGATGGTTCCTGTAGCACATGGGCATCCATAGAAGTGTTTCTGTTTGCCAGAATGAAGCGGAGATTTTGGTGATAATGGTTTATTATTCTCAGCACAGTGATAATTTAGTGGTTTCCCCAGTAAATCAGCCCGGCCTCTTCAAAGAGAATTGGGAGGAGCAGTCCCTATCCCTGAAAAAATCCAGTTTGCTTGGGCAGAAGCATGGATAATTAAGGATTTGCAGGAAAACAGAAATCATGGATAAAGAAGTTTATAAAATATTATTGATGTTGTACAAGTTTGTATTGCATGAAACACACCGGGCTGACTCTGAGCAGGCAGGGAGTGAATTTCTGGCTTTAGGCAGCAGTGGTGGGATGGCATCTCCTGGTGGATCCCAGCCAGCTAAAGGAAACAAGAAATCATGGGACTCCGAGATGGATGCTGTAGGGAAAAAAAAAATAGGCTGGACAAGTCTTCTTGCTGCAGCATTTAAATAAAATAGTGCTTAGAGATTCTGATGGGACAGCTGGAAATGGGAAAAAATTCTTCATCTCATTCTGGCTACAAAATGTGCTGAGGTTTTACCTGGGAAACATTTAGGCAGAGTCAGAAAAATGGGAACAGAAAGTGGCAATCTTTGAGATTCCCCCAGTTCTAAAGAAAGCTTGAAATGTGGAACATTCCAAAGAACCAGGGACTTCTGCAAGTAGGACTTTGACTAACTAAAATAACAGGGGAAAAGGAGAGCAACTGTCCATGTAAGATTTCTACAATGCTACCAGCGGCCTGGACACCACGGGACAATATTCCTTATTTTCCAGGATGATGTTTACTGTGTTTCCTCATGATTCCTCCAGATATTGGTTGTCTTTCCTAAGTATTTCTAAGGTAAATAAAAGTTGTGCTCTTCTCATTTTTTCTCCAGTGTCTGTTTTTGTCAGAACTCTTGCATTCCCACCCCTGGCAGTGCCGAAGGCTGGATGGGACTGGGAGCACCTGGGAGAGTGGGAGATGTCCCTGCCATGGCAGGGGTGGCACTGGGTGATTCCAGCCCAAACCATCCTGGGATTCTGCGATATTCTGTGATTCCCTGACATCTGGAATGGATATTTGCATCTAGTCGATGCAAATCTTTAGATGATCTTTGAAATAAAACCAAGGGACGTATTTAATTAATTAAGTGGTTGATAAAGCCTCTCACCATCCCAAACCCATCCAGCTGATTGTTTTGCAATAACGAGATTTAAAGGAAAAAACACCAAATCCATAAACCTGGATTCTTTTTATTTGCCTTCTGGGCTGTGAGGCTGCTTTGCCACTGGAATTTTTCTCTATGGTCATGGAAATTGGAGAGTAGTTGTTGTTGCAGTGGCATTTGAGAGTCTCCAGGAATCAGCTGGTTCTGAGTTAAACTTCACAAAGAAACACGAGATTTTTTTGGCACAGTACTAGACACAAGTATTGTCACATTATTTCATGTTTCCCTCAATGGGAAATTCCCAAATACATCCTGTTTTTAAGTTGTATGCTAGAGGAATAATAGGCTTCTGGAGACAGATTAATTTATAAAGTGAAGAACTAAAATTCCTCCTTCAAAGATGTGACACTCATTTGAAGTCCTCACATTGTTGCAGGCACAATTGCTCCTCTCTGCTTTGTTTATCTCTAGGACTTGCATTAATTAGCACTTAGAAATGCTTTTGAAGAGCTTCATTCATCGAGTTCCTACTAAAACCATCTTTTAAAGCTCCAACTGACCTCATCCAAGCAGCCCATACTGGAGGTTTAACCTTCTTGGATACACTTTAATATTTTTGTCACTGCCATCAGCTTCTTTTGAATAATTAAAAAAAAAATTTCAAAATTAAGCCACATAAATAGCATTTATTTCACATATGATATATAATAGAATGAGCAGAACATTTTTGCTTTGGTTTTCTCTGTGTGGTATTCATTTAGTTGAAACTGAAACATCTGGAGCTATTTGAGGAATTGCTGCATTTTCCACCTGACAGGGAGGAGTCAGCCACTTTTTGGTTGCTGTCATCTCTGTGCCCTTTGTCTCTTTAGTCTTTGAAGTGCAATTCAGTTTATTTTTCCTTATCTGTAGGCTGAGATTGAGATGTGCCTACAGAATCACAGAATCCATGGGGCTGGAAAAGCTCTCCAAGACCATCGAGTCCAACCATTCCCCAGCACTGCCAAGGCCACCTTGTCCCCAAGAGCCACATCCACACATTTATTCACATCTTACGGGACCAGGACCTGGATATTCAGAAATAATTCCAGTTCTTGGGCAGTGGTAAGGCTGGGGGGGCTGTCCCTGCCCAGGCCAGCTGGCAGAGGGTCCCTGCCACCCCCAGGTGACACTGCCTGGCCCTGCCAGGATTGATCTGTTCTCCTTTTCCTTCCGAGTTTGCCTTGTCTTCAGAGACAAAGAATTAAAGCTTCTTCCCTCAAAGTGAACATTCCAAGCTGGATGATAGGTGCTTTTAAACCAGAGGGAAGAGCAAGCAAGAAGAGAAATAAAGAAAAGTGCTGACTTTATTCTCAACCTGGGGAGTCCTACGCAGTGAAGGGAAGCATCTCCCTGCCATGGCAATGCAACAAATTTGAGGAGGAAAATGGTTATTTCTTCTCTCAGGCCCAGCCATCTGTCACAGTTATTGAGACACTCCAACTCCACTAAGTCTTGCAAAGCTCTCACTGAAGTTGGGAAAGCTGAGGTGTCTTAAAGCAAAACCCACTTTCTGCTGGCAGAAAGCAGGAGGGAGCCTGAAATCTGAGGCTTTTGAAATGGAGATAACATTTTCTTGGCTTTTTGTGAATCAGTCAGGACGTGCTAAGCTGAAAGCAGAATCAAAAGAGAAGGGAAAAAGGAAAAGTGGAGGACTGTGGGCTGTAGCATGGTCCAGCTCCTCTGGGGAGGGCCCCCACTCCAGCGGGTGAAGTGGAGCTGCTGAGGACTGGGGGTGAGGTGCCCAGCCCATCTCATGGATGCTCTGGAGAAGCGGTGATTTGCATTTTATGCTATGGAAAATAAAATTGTTGATCACTGAAAGGCAGATCAGATCAGCCTTTCCTGGGGCTGCTTTTATTTACGAGGGAGGGTGTGATATGTGACTGTCCTAGTCCAGAGCCGACTGGAAGTCGTTCTGTTCTGGAGTCAACCCAGAAATTAATTTACTTGTCTGAAAGCCAAACCTACCTTGTCTGCTCTCACGTGTTTTATTTACTGCTCCATCTTTTTGGAGCTCTTTGTCAATAGATTTACAAATACTGTCCGTTCGTGAGGAATTCTGAGGAAGGATTTTTTTATACGGGATGTTTCCAGTGATCCTTCTACCTTCTACTTAATGTGCAATGTTTATTTATTGCCGTGTTGTATGATTGCAATAAACAATTGTAGCTGTCAGTTCCTTCTGATTAAATACCGTATTTGTTAAATAAATAAAATGATAGTAATGAACTGGGCCATTCTTTGCGTGTAATGTATGGCTTTCATATTTCTGACACTTGGGAAGATATATGAAATGCTGATGTGCAGGAGAAGGCCTGTAAATCAACGGGAGCTGGAAAAGATTCGGATCTGCTTCCTTGCAGAGGGTCATCTTTGCCATTAGAAACTCTGAGGGCACTTTTGACTTCTCTCTGGGCCAAGAGGAGCTGGTCTGAGGAGGAAGCCGGGCCCAGAGGACGCTCGTCAAGAGCTGGTGAAGGAAGGATTTTGAAGCACAGGAGCTCTCTCGGGATATACAGGAAGATTTGTGCACAGTTATCGGGTCAGGGGCTGGGGCAGGGTCACAGGTGGAGTCTCCATCCCTGTTCCTGCCCAGCAGCACCCTTGGGGTGGCTCTGCTGCCTGGGTTGGTTATTGGTCCCAGAGGAGCCACAACTGAGGAACAGGAATTTTTCCTTTCTGGCTGTGGGTAACACTGAGGCACAACTGGCAGAACCCCTCACGTGCGCTTTTTAAATTAAACAATTGCTTTTATTTCCATGCAAACTGTGTTATTTGGTGGTTAAAGCTGTGGGTTTCTCTGCTGGTGGAGGTGAGGTGTTAAGTTTGGCTGCTGGAGGTGTTTCCAAGAGCTTCCTCACAGCAGAGCTCAGCAATTCCCACCGATTCAGTAATTCATGTGCAAGGTGCTCTCACACCTCCTCCTCATTTTATTCTCAGTATTCCGCAGAGCAGCCTTATCTCCACCTATCAATTACGGTGGTATTAATTTATACCACTCTGTATATCTCTCTTACTTCGCTGTTTGTCGCATGCTTGCTTAAAATATGTCAGCGTCCCTGAGTCTGCAAAATGAGGCCAGGACTGAGCAGTGCAGGGTTATTTATGGGCAAACGCCACAGCAGGGGTTTGGTGCTGGGTTTGTTGTTTTGGTTTTTTTTTTTTTTTTTTTTTTTCTGAGAGGGCTTAAATAACGAACAAAAATAAGATTTAAAAAAGTTGTCAGAAGAGTACCCAGAGATACTGTGCAAACAGGAAGCGTTTTGATTATGTTCGCTGGTGCAAAATTAGTAAAGAGTTTGAAATCGTCTTGTGCTTACAGATTCCATTGTTTTCAAAGAATAATTCCATCTATTTTAACATTTTCAAGTATAATTCCATTGGTAATAGCTCTTCCTTTGATTGTGAGCTGCGCTAATTGAAAGGTGTGGTGCAGTGTCTGTTTTGGCAGTTATGCTTATATCTTTTGTTTAAAAACTCAAAGTGTTGGCTTTCCTGTCCAGCCTTCCTTAGTATATTCTGTTTTGGTGATGTGATGACAGACTTACAGTGTGTTTCCTTGTGTGTATGGTAACAGATGTTTATGTGAATAACAGACTTTTTTATGAAGGCACACACTTTATAGCCAAATACTAATTAAAAATAATTGCATGTAAGCATTTTTGTTTATTCCCTGTTGTGCATCTTTAATCATTTGAAATCACCTGGAGTTGAAAACTGAGGCAAAGATTTGATACTGCAATTATAAGAGGCCATCTGACTCTATATTAGAAAGGAACAGCCACACATTTGAAGAGGAAATTATTACAAAAAGTGTGTGAATTCCTGCCCTCTTGGAATTTGCTTTTATACAGGATGAAAATACCGGCACATGGCTTTGTTACACTAATAGAAGTTTAAGGCATCTTATCTCTCCAAACAATCGGTTCTTGACTGACATCCTGTTCAGGACATATTCTGTGCACTAATAAGCTCGTTACAAATATATTTTAATTAGATGTGTAACAGATGGTTCACAGTAAATACGGGCAGTGGTACTTTTTAAAGAATAGAGAAAAAAAAAAACCCCACAGGTTCTTTTTAAGGACTCAGCATCTCGGGTTGGATTTTATCAATAGCTGATTGAGTTAAGCAAAGGGAAAATTACTGTCAAAAGCACTTGAAGTCATGAAAGAAGTAAAAACTGAACAAACCCAAAGAAAACCCACCAAAGGCGGCGTTAGCAGAAGTGTGTGTGTTCAATAAAGACCAGTCAATACTGAAATGAAAGGGACATTTTCTCAGGCTTCCAAAACACTTTAATCTTCCCACAGAAGCAAGGCAGAGTTTTATTCCAGATCCCGCCTGTCGCTGACGAGAGGCCACAACAATTCTCTGCCTCTGCTTTCCGGATCTCTCCATCAGATCTGGGAAATAAATTAAAAATAAAACCCAGGACCTCACTTGGCTCAGTTTCCTTTCCAGAGCAGAATCCTTGGGAGGGCAGGGAAGGATTTCTGTCAGGGCCAGCCCGGAGCAATGTCCATGGTTGTGTTTCCCAGTGCATTTTCCAGGCTGGGATGGGATCAGGAATCGCTGCCTCACTGCTGCAAACCTTAGCTCCCTCCTGATGTTCACAAATAACACAGCAGGCTTTAATAGCATAGAAATCCATAGGTGTATGGATTTATGGAAGTCGTGGAGGTGCATCATAGGGACATTCAGGTGATGGTTCTGGTTCTGTAAATTTTATTTCTTGTTTTCATGGAGGAGAGAATGGGAATGGTTGATTGAGCCAATGGTTTGAAAGTTCCCAGCGAAAGGATTTGCTCTGTACAGGTTCATGGGAGAGGGAAATGGAGTAATTTAGATGAATTTCACTGTCATCTTTTCTGGAATTATACAATTACAAAATCATGGAATGGTTTGGGTGAGAAGGAACCTTAAATCTCACCCAGTGCCACCCCTGCCATGGTAGGGACACCTCCCACTGTCCCAGCTGCTCCAGCCCCAGTGTCCAACCTGGCCTTGGACTGGCTTTTACCTGGAGAGGACCTTTGTGAGGCAGTTTTGGAGTGGTTTGGAACAGGAAACAGCTCCAAGTATTGTGCAGCCTGAAGTTAGTTCTTCCTATTGATTTAAAGATGAGAATCAAAGAGTGACATCTCTTAAGAATATTTTTCTCCTCTACTACTCCAATGCTGAATTTTTTCTTGGGTGACGTCCCTGTCTGTGGGCAAAGAGTTCAGTGACAGTGTCCCACCCTTAGGCTGCTCTGCTGGGAAACAGCTTTCAAATATTTAAATATAAATACAAATACATAAAAATTAAAAATAAAAATCAAATCAAATCAGATAAAATCAAATCATATAGCTATAACTATAAAAAACTATCACTAACTATAACTATAACTATAACTATAACTATAACTATAACTATAACTATAACTATAACTATAACTATAACTAACTATAACTATAACTATAACAACTATAACTATAACAAATAGAAATAGAAATAGAAATAGAAATAGAAATAATATAAATATAAATATGAGAAGTGACATATCCTTGTGTCCACAATGTGTAAGGATCTGCAGGAGCCCATTTGGATGTTCCCTGACTCCTCCAGCCTGTGCCACCAGCAGGCTCAGCAGGTCACTCAGTCCACCCCCATCCGCTGGACTATCAAATGTTATTGTTCTTTTTTACCTTCTGGAACTTAATATCTTAGGGTAAACACGGCTCAAAGGAGGATCCAGCAGAAAAAATTATATGATATTTGACCTTTTTGTAGCATAACATTTCTGGAAAATATTATCTCACATGAGATTTCGTGCAGTAATGTTGGGATTAATTATGTGATAGATGTAGCACGATGTAAGTGCTTTTCACAGTGTGCTGCTGCAGGTTGGATAAAGCTGTCTGCAGTTCAGGCTGCTTGTGAGCATTTCTGGGGGTTTGGAGAAAGATTCCTGCTCTGAAAGAGCCCTACCAGGTAGCAAATACACCCTCAGCCAACAGGATGCCCTTGTAATCCAGCTTCTTTCTGGGTCTGCAGCTGCAGCACTGCACAGAGCAGGTGTTAAAATCCCTAACAGTAAATAACTGGCTAATTCTGGTTCTAGCCTTAATTATCAGCTGTGCTTCCATGTCCACTTCCAAACCTATTCCCTGCTTTCACCACTGAAGCAGGAGCACATCAGGCTCACGGTGAGAAGCATTATGGGTGTCACTTAAGGTAAATGAGCAATTGTAAATTAAAGTCAACAGAGTAAGGATGGGTTTTTTAACCACCTGAGCAGCTGCTGGAAAATAGAGCTGCTGGGAGAGATGGTTCTGTCTGGTGACCGACAATTGCTTGGTATAGGATGTTAGGAAGGTAAAAATTTATATGAGCATAAATGATGAGAGCTATTTTTAGACTGGAACTAGATCTCACCGTGGTATATATTAAAAAAAAAGAAGTTTTTCAGTAGAACACACTGTCAGGGGATGTTTGGATGAACTGGTTTGTGTGGATAAGGACTGGGAAGCAGCTTCTTCTCACATTAGTGGAGCTGAGTGTCTAATTCTGACCTACATTCCTTTATTAACCTTAGGGGTGGTTTCCAGCTCTGACTGACAGACTGGACCTTGTGGTGCATTTACCTTGGGATAATTTTTGGAGACAGAAGCTGTGGCTGTCCCTGGATCCCTGTCAGTGCCCAAGGCCAGGTTGGCCCAGCCTGGGACAGTGGGAGGTGTCCCTGCCATGGCAGGGGTGGCACTGGGTGGGATTTAAGGTCCTTTCCCACCCAAACCATTCCATAATTTTGTGATTCTGGTTTATATTCCATTGGAAAACACAGAGGCTCAACCCCAGTGACAATTAGGAGTAAAAATCCAGTTTAAATTTGAAAAGAGAGAGACTCTATGGAGGAGAAGAGAAGCAATCAGAGCCCAGGGAGGGAGCAGAAGGATTAGGAGGTCCCAGTCCTTTTGCACAAGTGATTCTGGAGTAGTGGGGAGGGAAGTGAGGGATCATCCTGCACTGGTCTGGCACAAGCTGGAGGTGATGAAGGTACCTGAACACATTAATTCCTTCTCAGAGCTCTCCATCCAAGGCTGGGCAACACCAGAATTTGCTATTTATGTGCAGGTGGGACACGTGGCAGAAATTATATCCGAAGTCGCATCACGTTCCTCAGATTTTCCCTGGATTTGACTGGTAAAGGTGGAGGAGGCACAATTTGCAGGCAGATGTACTTGGCAGCACTTGCATCTCTCAGGAAGTATTGAAAACATTCCCAAAGACCTCTGGAAAAAAAAATGTTGAAACTATGTGGTCTAATATCTGTTCCTTGCTGGGATCACATCTTATAAATTCTGCATCTTTCTGCAGTTACATCACAGATTACATTATTTATTTTGCAATGCAGCAATCACAGCCATGGAGAAATGTTTGACAAATGGCTTTTTGCAGATATCCCCAGAAAAAAAGGAGTTTGTTATTGAAGTGCTTCATGAGTGATAACATGGAAAAGTCCGAGAGAGAAATATTCATAATGTTTTCCAATTTATTTACCTGTGTTTGAGCAGGCCTCTGAACATTTTAACCATCCAAACCAAGTTTTTCTGCTTTATTGTTGTGCCTTCAGGGAATAAATGTCCAGTTACACACTCAGATTGGACAGAGACTGGAACAAAGCTCATTTCATATAATATTTTAAACAAAGCAATTGTGCACCAGAAAGTCCAGAAGTGGCATCAGATATTCCTGACTCCTTTCTATGGCAAAACTTGTCAATGACTTTCTTATTTTAGGAAGAAAAACTTTCCTATGGTGTAAAACTGGAAAATGAGAAGGGAATTTGTATTTTCATTTTGGCTGCTCTTTCTGCTTTGAAGTTTGAAAACCCGTCCAGATTTCATTATTATTTAGGTGGTTTTTTTTGTAAATTGAAGTGATGCAAGGTTTGCAGTGTTTTAAATGATATTACGACATTTTGTACATTTTACTGCCATTTTCCTTTGTTTATTTTCATTTCACACATTTTTTATTTCCAGAATCCAACAAAACTTGATTTGAGTGTGAATTATTTCTTGTATTATTAAGATTTTTTTAAAATTGAAGCAGAATTTCCTAAGTTTCATTCATATTTAAATTTCCAATCTTTCAGAGGGGCCTGGCTTGTTTTATGCACCAGCTGATGATCCCTATTCCAAGTTTATTCCCGTTTTTCCTGTGGTTCTGTCGCTATTCCAGCTGTGCAGGGTATCACACACTCCTTTAATTTTTTTGCTTCATCTGCTTCAGTCTGGGCTTGATGCAACCCCGGTAATTTAATATCATTTGATCTTCATCAGTGTGATCCCTGCAGGAATCACAGCCTGGAAGGGCCCTGCAAGGCCTGGTCATCCCCTCTCCCCCACTGACCCATCCCCTCTTCTGCACCCAGGGATAATTTCCTGAGCATCCCTCCTTTTTCCATCAACTTTGAACCCACGTGCCGAAATTTACTGAAGAGCTTCTGCGGTGAAATCTGGGGAATATATTTTTATTCTGATAGAAATAAAATTATGACTGGAATTGCATTTCTGGGGAATAAACGTTGGATGCAGGATTGATGATTAAATGATCTGATTTTACTGTCATACATTAAAAAGTGCTAGAAACAAATTTAATTGTTTTTACAGTAAACATTTAATCTCTAAGGGTGGAATGATTATTTATATGGAGCAGGGAATGTTTGGCAACCACAGAAGGAAAAGACTCTCTCGTCATCCATCCCCTCACTCTGCTGGGGCTGTCTGGAGAGGTCCTTCCACTCTTCCCACTGGGACTCTGATCTTCAGCTCTATGTTTTATTTCTATTTAATTTTTTTGCAGTTAAAATTTCCCTAAACTCATGTCAGGAAAGAACTGCAGCTTTAATTATTCACTTCTTTTGATTAACTATCTTAAAATAAACATTATGCTACTCTTCCCATCCTTTCCCTTTTTTCATTACTTATCCAACTCGCGCTGTTCATTAATCTTGGGGTTTTCCATGACACCCTAATGGCTCCTGCTGCCCGGCAATCATTATCCCAGTGCAACTTGTCACCAGCTCTTCCATCCATCAGCCCCTCTCATCTGTCAGGGCTGCGGCTCTGCCACGGCACCGTCCAGGCCCCTCTGCCTGCCCCGGCCACTGGAAATCCCCCAAATCCTCCATTTCCCATCCGTGGGTGCTAACCTGGTGTTCACCCTGCCAGATCCATAAAATTAAGGTTTGAGAGGACATACTGCAGGTGATAACCCAGGTGAGGAGCAGGTACTGAGTCGTCTTTGCTGGTGTTTCACTTCTGCCCCGTGTTCTGGGTGAGGCTTGCTGGGTTTTGCTGGAGACTTCCAGTTGTGCACCTCAGGTGCTCAAAAAATGGGAAGCTGAGCACTGAATTCCATGAGAGCAGCATAAACATATAGTAATACATATGAATACTGTGGCTCGACCAGTTGCTGTGCCCAAAGTTTCCTCCTAGATCACAAAGTCTAGAAAAAGGTAAAAACCCCGCATGAACACCATTCCCAAAAGCTCAGACCCCAAAACAGAAATGTAAAATATTGTGAAAGATGGCTATAGACCCTCGAGCAGCCTTGGGAAGAAGGATGGAGCTGCACTTGGGTTCCCAAGATTCCCCCCAAGTGCCTTCTGCCCTCTCAGAGCTGAGGGGATGCAAGACCCAGGTGTTTATTCAGCCTGTGGATCTCACCCTGAGCCCCATTATTAACTCAGGAATTCTCCCAGCTTTGCAGACAGTGAAAAGACCCCTTTGAATTGCAGAGAATTTTAAGATGACCAAAGGGAAACTTTTTCCTTGTACACAAAGTGTCAGCAAAGCCAGCAAGTGCTTTGGATGGAGGATGTTGAACCCATTCCTTGACCATACATTAAACTCAACCAAAAATCCTGTTTTCATCTTGCCTCAGGCTTCTTCACACTCCCATGGAACACCCTGTTAACAATTTGTGGAGGTCTCCTGCCTGGAATATCCCTGCTCCACCAGACTGTTGACTCCAATTTCATAAATGTGTAAGAAGTGAGCAAATTAAGTAGTATGAACTCTGACAGTCCTCTGACACTGCCAGTGTAGTGTACTGGCCCACACATGCTGTACAGCATAATGATTACATTACAATCTTGTGATATTATTCAAAATGACTCCAGATAAATGAATGATAAACTAGGGGTTATGCTTCCTTTATTACAGGGCTGATAAGGTAGCTAATCAGTGTCCAAGTATATGTCATTACATAAATTATGAACCAGGGTTTGATGTGTTTTCCCCAAGAGCCGGTGCCCGAGTGTCATCTGGTGTGAGGCTGCAGCCTGAAAAATGAATTCTGAAAACAACAGTCAGTTTTGTTCCAACTGGATTAATAAATTACTAATAAATAAGCTTAAAAGGTTGCAGGAGAGTCCTTTAATCTATTAGCAGAATTTCCTACCAAAGAATCCTGCCTTTTCTCTCATATCAAAGATTAACTTTCCATGCAACGAGTTGAACCCTCACGCCCCCCTCTGAAGGAATGATCTTTTGACAGCTCTGCAAAGAATAAATAAAGCATTCAGATTGCTCTTCTCCTGCCTGGAATGAACCCAGGGCAGTTGGGAAAGTCCCATGGACAGGGCTGAACCCCTCTGTGAGCCACCAAGTGATTTTGGTAGTTGGTAAATGCAGGTGCTGCCCATCCCTGTCTACTTCTCAGGGTGGATGGACCTCTATAGAAAGATGAATCCAGCAGAATCACAGAGGTTGGAAGAGTCCTGTAAGGTCATTGAGGCCAACCATAAACCATGATCTTCTCCCCTGATGCATCCTTTCGTTCACCCCTAAATATCAATTGTGTGAGATGACCCACCAGGAACTTTGCTGACTCAAATGTTTTGCCAAAAACTCTGCTCAGACCTGATCCTTCCAGCAAAGAGCTCATGAGCTGCCCCTTTAGTGCTCCACGTATTATTTATGGGGAGTAAGAGGTCTCAAACTGCCCTGCTGTCTAGACAGTCAAACGAAGATTAAAAATAGATATTATTTGAAAACTTGATTCTATACTTTTCTGGAAAATATTCCAAAATCCTATGAAACAGGAGCAATATAGGCTTTTCTGAGAAATTTTTCAATATGCAAAGACCCTTTGGTTTTTTTTTTTCCCACAGTTTAAAATGGTTTAGGCAAAGGGGAGAAAATACTTCTTCTGTAGAGCAGATGTTTTCTGTTGAAGGCACTTTTTGAATGCATTTGAGCATCTCTGTGAGCCCACACACTCCAGGAATGCTGAGAGCTGAGGGGACAACATTTGACTGCAGTTACACGGACACAAATCCACAACACTCAGGTCTGTCAGCCTGACAAGACTTCCAGCTTGAGTTCATCTTAACTGCACCCGACCTGAGCACATTCGAGTGGAGATTGACTTACAGAGCACTCGGATTTACAGATACTCCCAGCAATGTTTACATAGTTCTCTGGGTGTTTCAGCTCTAATCCTATTGCTATCAGAATTCAGTTTAAACCTTATTTTTCATTTAGTTGTTGAAATATAGTTGAAAAGTCACTTGTGAGTCGAATGAGAGTAAGAGAAAGAAATCGAGCTTTTCCTTTTATCGGTGCCAAGGTGGAGCTGCTCCTGCAGTGCCCACAGGGATGGGTGAGATGTAGGATGATGATGTGGGAATAACCTAATTAGGTATTTTGAGTGGAAATTTGCTTATCCTGGGCTGTGTTAGCAGTGGAGGCTGGTCCTCCAACCAGTGAGCATCTTGTGTGAGGGTGAGGGGGAATGGACTCAAAGGGACAGAGAGTAGGTTTAAGTTACAGATTGGGAAAAAAAATCTTAGTATTTAAATTAGGAATTAAGTTAGGAATTTTAGATTAGGAACTTTTAATTAGGGTTTTTAAATTTTTAAAAAGGGTGGTGAAGCCCTGGCACAGGTTGCTCAGAGAAGCTGTGGCTGCCCCATCCCTGGAAGGGCTGACGCCAGGCTGGATGGAGCTCCATCAAAACCTGATTATATTTAATATATTCAAGTTACTTTCACTGATTATGAGATGCGAATGTAAGCACAAGGAATCTCCTAAAAACCTTTTCATTATCCCTGTCTCAGGCTTGAGGAACACACCATCACCTCTTCCCAGGAGTTGTTTCTTTGGGGAACCAGTTGTTGTAATTTGTGTCAGAGGTCTCGGAGTCACGCAGGATGACACCGGTGGTGGCACCAGCCCTCGAGCCCCTGTTGTCTGGTTGAAAACAAAACAAAGGCAGTGAAATGGAAGAAGGCAAAGACAGCAAGAGTAGCAGCAACCAGGTAATGCCATGTGCTGACTGAGATCTGAGCCGGGTGGCTCTGAATCATCTGAAAGGACTATTAAAATTTAATTCATGAAACGCTCTACACTCTGATTGCTCCTCAACCATCAACGATTTGTCCACTTTTTTGCAGCTGTCAGAACCATCTCAGAAACTGATGAGATTTGGATGTTCTGAATAAACATCTAAATTGTGCATGTTTACCAAAATCAAATCCCAAAGTATGCAGCGCTCTCTGATCATTAGTGAGAACCCATCAGCTGTAAGTGAGAGATCAGTTCCTTCACTTTAGCTCTTCAAAAAGCCTCTCTGCAGGAAAAAAGAGCAGCAGGAAGTGAAAATTGGCCTCAACCAGTCCATAAGTAGGTTTTGGACCCACCAGCAGCCCAATGAAGGTCACAGCAGCGATGAATAAGGGTCCCTGAGAGTCCCCACATCCTCATTCTCCCTTAGCTGTGATTCTTGGTCTTAATACTCACCAGATGAAAAAAATGTTTAAGGAAAAACTCAGAACAGGGAAAAATATGGCTTAGATGGATTAGCTGTGCATGGCTCAGTTGGCACATTGACTGTGTCCTGTCACTGTCTACCCATCTAAAAAGTCACTCAGCTCCCTTTTAAAATCTTCAAGTACTGGAAGGCCACAATGCCTGGGGCCTTCTTTTCTCCAAATAAGCTGCAGGATTCCTGGGTTTAGGGCCAAAGAACCACTTGCTCTGCAAACCCAGGGCCTGTGGTCCTTGCACAAGGCTCTGGGTGGGATGGGTTGTCACAGGCTGTGTGTGGGATGCTGAGCTGAGTCACATCTGCAGCAGTGTGGGGCTGTCCCACCAGCCAGGGGCACCCCAAGCCCCTGGAACTGGGTCCCACATCCTGAAAAAAATCATGAGAAGCCCTTTGACTCTTTAATTCAGCCATAGACTGAGAACTGCAAGCAGGATCTTTATCAAAGAACTTCTGAAAAATGAAATGCAAAAGCAGAACAATCCCTTTATCATCCAAAATGATGATAAATGGCTATTTGAAAGTAGAACAATTTGTTCTCGTGTAGAAGCACAGGACCTGAACTGGGTATATATTTTTTTTTCACTCTTAGACTATTCTTCTCATCAGTTTCTTCATGCTCGTATTAATAACAATTAATTATAATTTTATCCTGATATAGCTGTGTTGACTGAAATAGAGTCACACAGGGGATTAATTTGGTCCAGGATACTTTTCCATCACCGCATTTCTCACCCGTGTTTTTTCAAAGCGTTATTAGAATAAATTAATTTGAAAATTGTTAATTGTTCAATTGTTAATTGAAAAGTTAATCTTATTCTCCAGATTCTCCAAACAGAAAACCTCTGATTCGTATCAGCAAATATTTACAGCCCGGGAGTTGGGCAGTGAGTGAGGATGACGGGAGGACAATGGAAATTTTTAAACTCAAACACGATATTTACGAAGTCTGTTGCACACAATGGACAATATTGTAAAAGAAAAATATAATACATGTGCACAATAAGGTGAGAGCAAATACGTTTTCATTTTTTATTTTGTTGACTAGTATACAAGGTTCTAAAAAGGGATTTTTTTTTCTCCCTTTGTGAAGAACGCACTACAGATTTACAATACTATATTCTACTGTATACATTTGCTAACAAAAAATACCACTGCTGTATCCACACCAGTGACAAATCTGCCAGGAAGTGACTAGTTGATATGCCTTTTTATTACTGCAGCTGCCTTGTTTTTTCTAGTCAAAATAAAAGAAAATCACAGGATCCTTAAAATAATAGCTGACAGCAGGTAGTTACTGAGAAATGCATGTCCCTGGCTCTTAACTTTGTAGCATCCATCCAGATGGCAGATTAGAGGCTGGGATCTGCAGGTTGGTGACAAATACATGGGTAATAGCATTCAGCTTGCCTAACTGTAAAAGTGAATTCACTATTCCTCTTTGATTGTAGACCTGACATGTCAGATGAGAGGAGGCTCTGGAAGAAGCTGCCAAAGCAACAGGACAAATAAATGCCAGACACAAGCGCTGCTTGATGTAGGATTACAAACACTGTACCCATCATCAATTCAAATTTAGCTGAGATGTAAAGCCAGTGGTGGGGGAACGTCGCACGAGCAGCAGGAGCACGGAGGGCTGGCGGGAACCTGGGCATGATATGGGAGGCAGGAGGCCCCCAAAGACCTCTCCCCGTGGAGATTGGGTTTGCCAGGAGACAGGAAAGCTCCTGGAATTGCCCTCCTGACTGCTCGATTTACCCCTCTGCCCTTCCCTAGGCTGTGTTATCAATCACCCAATTTTGGAACAGCCCTCAGCCATCTCACTCTTTCTCACTCTCCTTATTTTTTTTTTTTTAATTTCCTTGCACTCTTTTTATTTTTCCTTAATGTAATTTTCCCCCTTTTTTTTCTTTTCCTGAGAAGCGCAAATCCAAATTCAGGGATGAGGCAGTGCCAGCTTGGTCCTCACCTCTTAATGCTGACTTCTCATGGGGAGAATCTTCCAGAGCCCAATTACTCCAGCCAATAATTAGCTGTGGATGCCAGCTGAACCTCTCTTGCTTGGGTCTCACCTTCTGCATTAGTCACAGGGCACAAATCCCATACTGGGGGAACCTTTCATTTTTATTGCATGGAAAAAGTCCTGCTAGGAGCAGAAATGATGGTTTTTAGGGCCTCTGGTGATCCTGGTGTCACTCAGAACACTCATACTTTCAGTGCTGGAGTTGAGAAGAAGGTGCTGAAAAAGGCAGAGCAAGCTCCCATACTGTGGGAGGAACTTTATCCCAGTATTCCTACTCCACTTCTTTTGCACTGTTATTTTATCAAAATAAACATATAATGTCCCATGTATAATTTGTACATGTCTTGTTTATTCAGTGAAGATGAACAGTGGCATATTTGGTGGTGGTAGGAAAGATGCAGGTAGGGAAAGTCTTTATTATAATTAATCAGAGCTCCAGGGCTTCACATTCAGAGTTGCCTTCAAACTCCAGGCTGCTCCCTTTGCCAGGAATAAATCACCATCCATTGAAGCCAGCTTTTAAAAAAGTAAAGGTTATGTAAATCTCAGGAAATCCCACTTTATATATGGATTTGTTCAACAGGTGTATGTGAGATAACATGAAAAAACACGGCAGATTAAAAAAAAAAAACTGTTTAAATAGAATAAATAAGTATCAATGCATATTCTAAAATGTCTATTTGTGATTGTGTATTCTGCCTTGACTTGTGACATTCTCTCTTCCTATAGAATCGTGGAACATTCTGAGTTGGAAAGGACCCATTAGGATCATCGAGTCCAGCTCCTGGCCCTGCACAGACACCCCAAAAATCCCACTGAGAGCATTGTTCAAACTCTCCTGGAGCTCTGACAGCCTCGTGGCTGTGCCCATTCCCTGGGGAGCCTGGGCAGTGCCCAGCACCTTCTGGGGGAAGAACCTTTCCCTGATATCCAACCTAAATTCCCCATGACACAACTTCAGGCCATTCTTGACAGCTTCCCTACACCACTACTTTTGCTCTTCTGTCTCTATTTTATTAGTTATATGACAAATTGTATTGAAAAGCCAAATGCAAGAAAGACGACAAAAGCTCAATGTCAGAGTGATGACTAAAATTTTCCAAAAATCCAATCCCTCCTTCCTGATCATTGAGGAATTAGCTGGGAAAGCTGCACTGCTATCACTTATACCCAAAAAAAATAATCCTCTTGTTGTCTCCTTCCTCCAGCAGGACTTGAGTCCCCCCAGCCCATCTTCCCAGGGAGCAGGAGTCCCAGCAATGAAGGTTAAGTCCTGCTTTACATCTCACAGGTTTAAGGTTGAATTCTGTCTTAATTCAGGGGATTGAAAGCTGTGTAAGCAGAAGCAGAATTTGGCCTAACTCTGTAATCTTTGCTCAAAATTAAAGCTCAACAGATGAGAATGAGCTTTTTTGTTTTTGTCATTGTATTAAACCTCTATCTTCCCCATCTGAAAAAGCTTTTGCAGCTCAAGCAGACCTGTAGTTCTATCGAATTGCTCTGTGTTGCTGCAGTGAAAACTGAGGATTATTCTATTTAGATCAACAAAAAGTAATACAAAGAAATCCAAATTCAAAATCTTTTTAAGAGAATACAGGATAATGACTGTATCTACCAGATTTTGTATTGTTAAAATTCAAATGTTTCAATTAATTTGCTCTGATATTTAAAGCACAGCCCTTCCTCACCTCCCCTTAGCACCTACACAAAGTTTCTTCACTGAAGATCTGCTTTTCCTGGAGCTGATTTATTGCCCACAAATCTCAATTTTCCCGCACCGTTTTTATCCTAACTGATACTGATGCTCAAATAATTCTGTTTACCAGCTAGTCATCTAATCATTGCTTTACATAATCATATTTATATTAAGGAGATAGGAACAATTAACTTTGTTTTAAGTGTAGTTATTTGAAATACAGTAGTGGTAATATCTGCCAGAAGCAAATAAACATATTAGCAGGAAATGCTTAAATGATCTGGATAACCCTATGAGCCAGCATAGCAGGTGGTAATATCCTGTTTTTAAATTACATTTCAGCAAGTGAACATAATAAATCCTCTTGTGTTATATATTTCGCTGGTAGCAACTTATACTCACATTATTCTATTTGACCTCATTACTGCTAATCATTATCACATTTTTAATAGCTGCCACAGTGAGTGAAACAGTTAATACAGTATTTCTTGCCGAAAGAGAGCCTGTCAGGTTATTGATGACAAATTAAAATTAATAAAGAAGATCTGTGTTGAATTTGAGGGAATGGAATAACTGCGAGCATCCAGATGATTGGAAAGGCCTCTGGGGTACTCTGTGAAGAGTAATGTTTTTGGTGTACGTGTATTGTCTTGAAAGGAACGCTAAAACTGCCAAATCTCTGCTTTTGCCTGGAAGACTTCCTGAAATAGGAGCTGTATTCTTTTGGCCCTCATCACATGTAATTTATCCCTGGGAGAGTTATTTCCTGCTCTGTACACCTCTGCTTGCTGCTGCAATAACAGCCCGTTGTTGGGGCTCCGCGCTTTTATTTACCTCGCTGAGGATCTTTACAAGAACCATCACCGCCAGGGCCAGATGAGGCAGTAAACAAGTAGAACTCCAATCCTGAATTCCTGCCCTGCTCCTGGCTGGGAAATTTAGCCTTTTTGCTATTTAGTTAGAACTTTCTGGGGCTCTCCAATCTTCCTTGCAGCGGCGGCAAAGCATCACTGCTCCGTGTCTGGGCCTCGGCGCCGACGGCGGGTACCGGGTGCTCACTAACTGGTTTTATAAAAAATTAATGCATTTACATATCCTCTGAATGCTCCTGCTCATGTTTATTAGAGGTGAGGGCTCTGTGGGGAGAGGGTGGCGTGGCGGGAGCCGTTCCCTGTAGAGGAGGGGCCGTTGGAGGCCATCCTGAGGTCCTGAATTAATTGCACGTCGCGGTGTTCGCTCAGTCCTCAGCAGACAGGAGCCCACACCACAGAATCACCACACATAATTTTGACTGTGCCCAGGAGGCAGAGCAGGGAGACTGAATTATCTCTTACCAAAAGAGAAAGTAGTCCTTTGAGGTCAACGGCGGAGGTCGTTGGTGGGTCAGCGCAGAGAAACGCCACTGCGAGATCTGCCCTAAAAAGGGAAAAAATAATGGGCCAATTACCGGGTGTAAGCAACTCACGCAGAATTCCTCCACACAAAGGGGTTTTCTTTTGGAACAGAGAAGGAACCAGCAGCAGGTAACAGAAGCAGCATCACAGGGAGGTACTCACATGAAATTTTTGGAAAGCAAAATAGAAGGTGTGGCCGTGAATTGCTTGTGAGCCATTAAGTGGCAAATGCTGTGTAGCATTCAGCAGATTCGTCTGTATTTTCTCAGAGTATGAAACAAAGCTCTGGTGGGACATAGGCTGTGCTGGTCACTGATATTGGTACACTTTGCATACAAAAAGGTGACATCTTAACTCTAACACATCACCCGAATGAGGAACAGCCAAAAATAGGGTTGTTCCTTTTAGGAGTCAGGGTTTTTTTAGAAGTTTTGTTTCTTTTAGGAGCTATTGAGAAGTAACTCTGTTTGGAGAGGGGGAAAAAAGTGGCATTATGGACTTAGGTGTTATAGAGAAGTGGAGTGAGTTTGAGAGGTATAAACTCTGTCTCAAGGCTCAGCTACAACAAAGCCTTTCCCCACCGCTGGCCTGAGACATGGTCCTTTTGGAGTGCCGACACTCAGCAATTGGATATGCAATTAAAAGATCTCAGGGGAGGGTTTGGTTGGGTATCAGGGAAAGGTTCTTCCCCCAGAGGGTGCAGGAAGGCTCCCCAGGGAATGGGCATGGCCCTGAGGCTGTCAGAGCTCCAGGAGTGTGGACAGATCTCCAGGGATGCCAAGGTGGGATTTTGGGGTGTCTGTGCAGGGCCAGGAGCTGGAATGGATGATCTTATGGGTCCCTTCCAGCTCAGAACATTCCACAATTCTGTGATTTAAGCCTCCATCTGCACCTAGAAATGCATCTCCTCACGCAGGATGGAAGGGCACTGAGAGCCCCAGCACTGAAGGTAGAACCTGTGTGTTTGACAAATACCGCTCCAATTGCTCTGCTGGTGAAATTTGAAATAAAAATATAGGAAATGAGGAGTTAATTCAATTAAACATTTTCCCACCCACATTTTACCTTTCCTCACCACTCAGGGGAATCATTCATGGAAAGTATATCACCAGCAGACTTATTTTTACCATTATTTTTAACTTAATGAGTATACCTTCCACATCAGAAGGAAAGTACAAAGGTTAAATTTTACATTAAGAGCACATTGCAACATGGTATGCAAATATCCCTATGCAAATCTAGAGCCGGCAGAAGATAAATGTGTTTTATTTTTAACCAGTTAACTATGACTGTGAAGTATGGTGCAAGATATTCAGTAGTTTCATTTTATATCTTTCTTGTAAATAATGCATAAAGTATGTAGATGTTGTCAAAATATGATGAAGCTATTAGCTTTATAGTTTTCATAGTTAAGAATGTGTTCAGCATGTAGCTCCTAATAACTCATTTCGAAACGCAGACACCATTATAAAATATTTCTTGTTCAAGTGAACGTTATCATGTGACATAATGATTTTGCTTAAAACCAAGTTAAATGAGGAGTAAAATTAAACAATATTGCATGAATTGTGTTTGACTAATTTTGTGTCACATTATATTAGCCGAGCTTTCAAAATATGTGTTAATGACAAATAGTGTAAGCCCCTAACATACTTTATATGTCTGTAAAATCACCCTTAAGTCATTAGCTTTTAAAGGTTCATTTTGTTTGCAGTTTTTGTAGCCACTGGCTTTTTAGTGATTACTTTTGTCTATGAAACTAGACATGATTAAAAAAGAGATATTTTACATAAGTCTTTGGGACTTATTGCCATATTATGGGGGCATAGCGTGTGCATTAAAACAATGCCTAATAATTGATGAGCTCTACACTTTGGAGGTAAACAGAGTTAAGGGTGAATTTTAATGGTTGCATCGTATTTACATAAGAACAACCCTGAGCTCTTAATCAACAGTTTGTTTCTTTTACATCTGGATTTATCCCTTCCCTGCTAACAAAATCATCCCAAGGGCAACAAAAGTATTACAGATCCCTGGGTTTAATTCAAAAACTGTAAAATCACAGAATCTCAGAATGGTCTGGGTTGGAGGGTCTTCGAAGATCCTCTCATTCCACCCCTGCTGTGGGCAGGGACAGCTTCAACCAGCCCAGGTATTCCAGTGCTCCATCCAGCCTGGCCTTGGATGCTTCCAGGGATGGGGCAGCCACAAAAATGCCCAAATTTGTTTCAATAAGATAAGTGCTCCCTTTTGATGTGCTGTAAGTCCACCAGAGTTTAGCAGTGGGGAATTGCAGTGTTCACAGCACAAGTGGAGAAGCTTTTAGAATTGTTGTCTCTGGGGTGAGACTGTATATGTTATATTCATCATATCATAGAACATTTAATATTACATATGGTATAGATAATATTTATATATGTAAAATATCAACATATACACATGCATTGTATCATATAGTTTTTATATATTATACATTTATATTTATGTATATATTTTATATATTATATATATTATATGCTTTATTTATATTTCATATATATAATATGAAATATAGAAATATATATACATTTTTATATATACATATACAGATTTCTGTATATTTTTATATATCTAGACATGTATATATAGATATCTATATATTGAGATAAATAAATTATATATATAATATATTTCTATCTATCTATCTATCTATCTATCTATCTATCTATCTATCTATCTAAAGGAGTCATGTTGTTAAAACAGAGAAGGGTAAAAATCTGCGCTGGTTTCTTTTCTGGATGGAATTTTGGACAAATCCAAGCCTTCACACCCCAAGGAACATCTCCAGTCTTTATGTAGCCATTTTCCTGAATTTCTCTGTTATTTTTTCCGCCTCTGTCCCATCACAGGCATTTCAGTGGGGTCACTGGGAAACAGAATGGTCTTTCCAGGTGGCACCAGGGCCAGGTAGGGACAACCCCTCTAAGTCTCTCCTCATAGGGAACAAAAACCCCTCCTTATGTGGTGATCTCTTCCTATATATATTTAGTTATTAAAAACAAAAGAAAACTAAAAAAGCCCCTCCCAATGGATTGGGATGGTTCTGGATGGCTGTGGGAGGTAAGGGCAGGACACTGATGGGGGTGGGAAGGGGCAGGAGAAAGCAATGTGGTGTTTTTCAGTGTTTCAGTGCTCAACTTCTTTGATAAAATCTTCATTCTGCCCACCCTACCCTGGTGCCTTAGAAAGCTACAGCTTTATCTCCAGAATTTTCCCTCTGGACACTTGTCAGAACAAAGAGTATGGACTTTGCATATCATTTATCCTCTTGTATATAAGGAGCTTGTCACATCTTAATGTTGAACCTCACCAGAGAGCAGACCTCTGGAGCACTCCGAGCTCTGCTTTGCATTTGGGTGGGAAAAGCGGATCCGCAGCTCCTGCTGAATCCAGGGCTGTGTCCTGCTCCTGCCACCCCTGCCACGGGCTCCCTGCCATGGGAGCGGGGCAACAGCAACCTGGGGAGCAACGCTGCCTGCTGGAAATCACTTCTAGGTGGCCAAAATCCTCTATTTGCTGCTTGCACCGAACTTCTTGTGTGCTTTTGTAGCATGTCCTTGATGTTAAAATGATTTTAAAATGCACTTCTTTGGCAATTCAATAGGGGTATTCAGCTGGTGCTATTTGTGTGCGTCCTACTTTGGAAAATTAAAAAAAAAATCTAAAATACATTCAGATATATTGCCATGGTTTGAACCCAATGCTTCCAGAATGATGGTGTGGCCGTCATTTGCTGTGGAGGAAAGTAAATGTTTTATTGTCACCAGGGGGATTTGTCCTGGCAGGAAACAGGGAGGATGTGGATCCTGTGGCTCTCCTGGGCCCTGGTCACTTCTCTGGGGTTGAGAGATGCTCCATGAAGTGTCAGGGGCTGGGTGAAGAAATGAGGCATTAACATCCCTCTGCTCTTTTGGTTTCTAAAAATAAAGGTCACAGTGAAGATCTTTTACAGTGGGAGGAACGGAACCTTCCTGACACAGTGATCACTGAGGGAAGATGATCCTCAGCCATTAGGGATAACACAGCTTCTAGCTGAAACTATTTCCTTATCCCTGGGACTTCCCTACATTGCAGGCTCTGTAAGTCCTTTGCATACCAAACTATTTAATAACAGAATTTTGTTACCAGGTGAAATACATTCTGAATATTGGTGGGTTTTGTGCGAGACCCGTTGAGATCCCTTCACTTTGCTGAGCTCCAGATTAGCCACGTGGAAGCTCAGTGGCCTTCCTGACAATTGTCACAAGAGAAAAGCTGTCAAGGAGTGCTTTGAGCACCAGAATGGCTGGAGGTGGGCCTGATGATATTGATTATTAATACTCTGCTGACTCCTGGTGAATCCTCTGGGTTCCATCGATCCCGAAGCAGCACCGGCTCTGCCACAGCAGCACCCTGAGCTGATGGGACTGGTTATTTCCACAGCTGGCTCTGGGAGACCAGCAGAAGAAAAACAAAGCAGGTGAAATGGATAGCTCGCAGTGAAGCTGTTTAAATATTTATAAAACAGTTAGCTAAGATTCAGTATCCATTTAACATAGCCAAATTTGATATGCTAAGATGAATAATTGCTCTTCTGTAATACCATTCCATTTATTTATTTATTTGTTTAGTCCTTAAAATCATATCCCTACTTTGCCAATGACTTGAAGAAAGATTTGGAAAGTTCTGTATTGTCCTTGGATCAGACTCTGAGTGATCATAACATGTCAATCTGAAATTAGGCCTTTTTTTGGAAAGAGTTGTTGATTTTCTTTTCTGTGTTGAGATCAGAATTTGGAAACAGGAAAAGGAAAAGGAAAAGGAAAAGGAAAAGGAAAAGGAAAAGGGAAAGGAAAAGGAAAAGGGAGAGGGAGAAGAGAAGAGAAGAGAAGAGAAGAGAAGAGAAGAGAAGAGAAGAGAAGAGAAGAGAAGAGAAGAGAAGAGAAGAGAAGAGAAGAGAAGAGAAGAGAAAAACTCTTTTCTGTCCAAACAAGATAATTTCTAGGAAAAAAATAGTAATTTATCTCCAAACTGGAAAATTGTAACCAGAAATAATCCATAAATTATTTTAGAAATAGCTTTTAAAATTGAGATATAAACTGTCAATATTTTTATAATGCAAGAGCTACATTTGAAGGAAATTATTTAATGTTTTAAATTCACCAGTGCTCCCCAGACCCTGTAGTACAGCCCAGTCTATGCTTAGAAAAAGCTACTTCATCTATTTAATTAAGAGAAACTACTATCAAAGCAGATTTCACATTTAAAATTCGTGTTTAAACTTCTCACAGATTAAGTGAGCTTAAACAGTTGCTATTCCTGACTTTAACAGCATTATAAAATACATTAGAGATTGAGAGGATAAAATTCTGCCATGTTAGGTTATAACCTAACTGCTATTTGCAGTTGTAAGGACTACTAATGGCGCAGGGACAAGATTTATTATAGTAAAGACATCCTGCTTAACATTACCCTTGTCATTCCATTAATAATGACTGCTTATGAGCCATCTCGTTGGCATCTTTGTTGTCCTGAAAACTTAAAACTCACAGCACAATTCTTTACGATGTGCTACATTGCCCCCTCTGGGTATTCCTGACCATTATCCCATTTGGTTATATTCAAAACTGCTGCCTCCTGAGAGAGCATTAGGGCCGACCTTTAACCCTGCAATATTCTTGGTTCAAATGGCGTAATAACATGTAGTGAATATTTACAAGCATACTTATACTATAATAGAGTACTGCTGTGAACATTAGCACATATTTTCTGCTCAATCAGGCTTTGATGTAGAGCTTGGCTTGTACCCTGGAGAAAATGCAGTCCCCAATAAGCTGTGCTAGTGAAACACCCTTGAACCCACGCAGCTTCTGCCAGGCAGGGCTGTGCCATGCAGATGGGCAGCCCTGTGCCATGCCAAGGGGCTCAGCAGCACACGAGGTCTGGGGCAGCATCCCAGGGGGAGGCACAGCCCTTCCTGGGCCACCTGGGGGTTTATTGGCGTTGGGAAAAGGTGCTCTCATCCAGGAAAATGATTTAGGCTTGTGAAATATCCTGAGGTGGGATCATCCAGCCCAACTCCTGGCCCTGCTCAGGACACCCCAACAACCACACCCTGTGCCTGGGAGTGTTCTCCAAGTACCCTGTTCCAGTGCCCGATGGTGACCTTCAAGCAGAGATCCCTGGTGGTGCCAGGAGCAGCGTTTCCCTGCCCTCAGTGGTTCTTGAGTGCCCTGGGAGTGATTCCAGGGCACGCCGCTGACTTTCCACTCCTCTCTGTGTCCTGGCCAGTGCCATCCTCACAGAGTTCTCCCTTTACTTGCCATCATCCCGTGCACCTGCCCCAGGTGTCCTGAGGGAGCACTGGATTGTCCCTTGTGAATGGGGCTTGGTCCCAGAGCTCCATCTCTCACTGCACATCCCACACTGGCTGTGCCAGGATGCTCCGTGGGAGTTTCTCTCCAGCCCTTCCTCTCCCTCCACTGCCCTCCTGAGAGCTTCACCCTGAAGTTCCAGCCCTTATGGACAGTGGTGGCAGATGATAATTCCACAACAGCCACGGGGATTGCACTTGAGGGCTCTTTTAGGCTCACAGGTGAACATCTCTGCTCTTCTCAACAGGAGAGGCTTCTGGTTTCCACGTGGCCTCATGTCAACCTGTCCTTCCTCTTCAATTAGCATCAATTAGCATCCTTCCCTGCCTGGCTCCTGTCCTGCCCTGATCATTGTGGATCCATCCTCTGCAGCCCAGCTGTACCATCCCAAAATACCCCCAAGGCCTTTTCCTCTCCTCTTTCCCTCTGTCCAGCATTTCCTGTCCCTCAGCAGCAGCAGCAAAGCCCTCTGTGGCACTGTCCCCCCCTGAATGGACGCAGTGAGGTGTCCATGGCCTCAGGCCATGGGGATTGGAGCAGCCTGGACCATGGCAGGGAGCTGGAATGAGATGATTTTTAGGGCTTGGAATGGACTCTCCAGGGAATTGGTGGAGCAGTCCCCATCCCTGACGGTGTTTAAGGATGTGGCACTCAGCGCTCAGGTCTGGGTGACAAGGTGGGGATTGGCCACAGGTTGGACTCAGTGGTCTTGGGGCTGTTTTCCAATCTTACCGATTTTGTGATCCTGTGATTCTGTCTCTTCCAACCCAAACCACTGTGGAATTCCATGGTTCTATGACGTGCATCACTCCTGCAAGACACACTGATGAAAACTCTGTCATGCAAAAGGTCACTCCGACAGGTTATTACTTTTAACATTAATTTGGGTGTAGGTTTTTCTAAGTTTGTTCCCCTACATCACTGTTTTCTCCTTCCTTAAGGACAAGACAATTATTCCAATTTGTTATAAATCCACTTTTGCCGTGCTTTGCTCTCTGTTTCCTGTTTCTGTAGCGTGCCCTGTGGAGATTTGATTGTGAGTGCAAGTGGTTTTCTTGTGGAAGTTTTCTGATTTTCAGGGCTTGGAGGAGAAAGGGTCACTTCTCAGTTGTGTTGGTTTATGAGTGTGTTGTTAATCTGCTTAGAAGAGTCCGGCACAGAGCTAACGTGAGCGTTTGAAAGAAGAGTCTCTTGTGGTTATGAAAAACTTTGACTGGGCAATATCTGTCTGTCTCCAGCCAAAGACAGAATAAACCTTCCTTATTTTCTTGGTGTAACTTATAAACCTGTTACAGTTTTTGCATTAAAATCTTCCTATACAAAGGAGATGTCCATTTTTTGATATTTTATTCATAAGATCCCTCAAGGTGTCATTGAAATTCTCTCAGTCTTTCATCAGCATGATCCACTCTTGGAGGGTACACCTGCACAATAGATGAAATGGTTGTCCTCAGAGAATAATGGCAGCCATCCTGATATTAATTTGGTTCCAAGTAATTATCAAGTTCATATCTTTCAGTTTGCTGGGAAACTTTTTCTTCCTTTTGACATTCTTCCTTTTTTTTTAAAATTTTTTTTCCTGTTCTATATAGAATTAGCTGGGCTTGTTAATGCTGCTCCAGACTCTCCATAGACTTCTCTGGGACTTCAGCTCAGGTTGATGCCTTCAGCCCTGAATTTTTGCCCTGAAATTATTGTTATTTTGTGTGTGAGGATCAATAAAAAATGCCCCACACAGAAATTTGCACCTGATGGGGGTAGTTAATGCTGTAGGAAAATAAAATGCTTTTTATCCCTTCTATGCAGGTGCTGCTCTACCAATTACACCCCTGTGAGTGGGCAATCAGGTTCAAGTCAGTGGTGGGCCTCTCTCCAGACCATTTAGATGCTTTTTCTATAATAATACTGGAAAATACAGTCAGAATATGCCCAGAAATGCATCTCTGCCAGGGACAAATCCCTCTCCTTATCCTGCAGAGTTGTGTGACCAAACCTCTCTCCATCACGGCTGGTGATGATGGAAGAACAATTCCAAATCAAAAAATTCTGGAATATCTCCTGGGAGGAGACTCCACACCCTATGTGGGCTCTGTTAGGTGCTTGGTCACTGCACAGGGAAGATTTTCCTCATATTCAGGTGAACCTTGCTGCCTATTCCTCTTGTCCCAAGAGGATCTTTGGATGCCAAAAAAAAAAAAAATCAAAGGTGAGCCTTTGGAAAAGTTGAAGAAAAGCCTTAAATCCAATTAAAGCCTTGCAGCACAAGGCCTGAAGGGTGCAGAGAAGTCCAAAGGACCAGCCTTGGCCGTGTGTGTTGGGGTGTCTCCTTGCACACGTGTGTGAGGCATTTACACATCTCTGCTTGTGATGATTAAGACAGAAAAGCCAGTTAAAACAGTTGTTATCTAAGGAAAAAAAAAAGAATTTTAAAATTTTTTACTATTATTTGGGATGTCTTACCCATGGGTCTGGGCAGAGGGGAAGGCCAACAGCATTCTTTGGATTATTAGGGATTTCTCCTCCTTTCCCCTGGCTCTTGCCAACCAATTTGTATTTTCAAGGAAGCCTGCAAGAAATTTTGTGTTTTCTTCAATTCTCTCAGTTTCTTTCTGTTCACATCACTCTCCCTTTTCCCCCCATTGGCAGTAAATCCTTAGGCTGAGCCATCCATTTATTACAGGTTGGCAGTTGTTCAGTCTGCCAGTGGGCCATGATCTGTTTTTAGCTGCCAATAGTGCAGCATTAACAAATCTCTTCTGATATTTATCTGTGGCACTGCCTTTTGTTAAATGAAGAACACCAAGTTCTGGACACACTGTATTGGGAGTTTTATTGCATCAGGTAGGGCACTTAAAACTTCCCTCCAAGATTTTTCCAGCCTGGGGTAACATCCCCAGCACTCTCTGCATCCTATGATGCATTTTTTTCCTGTTTATTTTTCAGATGCTGCTTCCTGAAAAAGGAAGGTTTGCTGGGAAAAATACTTGTTTCTTTCCTGAATGTTTTATAGAAAAGTCTCAATATTATGGAAAACATTGAACAATGTATTGATCTGATTTTTTTTCCCCAATTGATCTGATTTTTTTTGCCATTTTTCTCCTGTGGAATTATCTCCACTTTTACATGGACAAGTGCTTTGCTTGTAGGTTCCACCACCTAGGGGTTTTCTCAGAGGAAGGATTCAGGCCACAAGGCTGTGCTTGAGTTCATTCAGACCAGCTGTGCACCAGCACAATGCTATGGATACCTACTTAAAAACTTACTTATTTCATAATTCTCATTTGTTTATTAATTTCATCACTTGTTCTCATTTAATTGTTTATTTTCCCCTTTATTTTTAATGGTTGGAGAATGGGTTAGAAATTGGTTTAACAGTAGGAAACACTCACTAGATAATTGTGTTTTACCCTCTTTTTGGTTTTTTTTTTTATTTTGTAGAATGTTGGTGGCTTTAATTAACCAGCCTGCAGATGGGTTGGAGAAAAGATTCTTTTCACAACACATCTCCATCCTTTTCAGCCATCATATACTTAAATTGCAAATTCTCCTGAACTGTAACCCAGTGTCTTATGGCTCTTGATTCTACATTTCCCCACAGATCTTCTGCCTTCAGTGGTGTCAGAGATGCAGGATGTGACTGTTAATAAAAGGAATTAAACTGCAGCAAAGCCCCGACATTCAAATGACGTTGGGGGTCTGATTTCAGACCACCAAGATGGAAATCTGAGGAAGGAGAACCTCTGTATGTTTGTGCCAGCAATGGGATGGAGGCTGGGGCCTGTTGTGACAGGGGAGGGGAATGACTAAAAATGAAGGGGACAGGGATGGATGGGATTTTGGGAATTGGGAATTGTTCCCTGGCAGGGTGGGCAGCCCTGGCACAGGTGCCCAGAGCAGCTGTGGCACCCCTGGATCCCTGGCAGTGCCCAAGGCCAGGCTGGACACTGGGGCTGGAGCAGCTGGGACAGTGGGAGGTGTCCCTGCCATGGCAGGGGTGGCACTGGGTGGGATTTGGGGTCCCTTTTAACCCAAACCATTCGGACATTCTGTGATTCCTTAAGGATCACCTTTAATCTGTGATTCAAACCACAAGACTTTTTCTACAGATCCTCTGCTCTTGTTGAGGTCTGAGCAGGCACAAAGTTGCCAAAGACGCTGAGCCTGGCACACCAAAATTTATCAACCAACCAAAAACTCGTTCCCCTTCTTTACTTCTTGCACAAATCTGCCCAAAAATCAAATTAGTGACTGACAGGCCAATTTTCTGCCAAATTTCAAATCCTACTTTCAACTCTAGAAAATTTTCCATTGATCAGCTTCAGCATCCTCTTGTTTGGAGGTGTCTGGTGCTGCACTGGGGCAGGGGCAGCCCAGGGCTCTGTTTCACAGAATAACAGGGTGATTTGGGCTGGAAAAGGCCTCTGAGGTGATGGAATCCACCCAGGCAGTGCCAAGCCCCCTCCTAAGCCATGTCCCATCTATGTCCTATCCATGTTTTTCACCCCTGACCGATTCCTGGCAGTCAGGGAGCCGCCCTGATTGGAAATTCCACTGATCAATGCAAGAGGCCAAAGCTCCAATAAATCCAGCCTGCCAAAGGCACCACCCAGAAGGGAGCTTGTCAGGCTGAGAGGAGCTTTGGCAAATTTATCAGCACGTGGGAGTGGGGCTGTAAATGAAGGAATTACAGTGGACATTAATGTTGGTCTGTAATGTTCTCTGGCTCTACACCTGTAATTTTAATTCCCAGAAAAAGGCTTGGATACCCAGTGCTTTATAGGCAGAGGAATGACTTCCAACAAACTGGAGTAAGTTTGATATCAGCTCTGCAATCACAAATGCATTGGATGTGTTTTCATGCACTTAAAATTAAAAATATCCTCTGTTTGTCTATTCAACGCTTTTCTCCTTTCTCTAATCTTTTTCCTTTTTTATTTGACATGACCATAAAAAAGTGACATTTTCTCCAAATCCTGTGTTTAAAAACACAGAAAGCACAAGCCTGGAACCCTTCTCCTGGAGGGTGGATTTCACTGAAGCTGCCTCATGTGCACCTTTCCCTCTTGGGCTCATCCTCTTGCTGATTCTTCTAAGATTTGTGAGAGGTTGTTGCTATGGCACAGACCTTGGGAGGATTTAATGACCTGTGCTACTTTGCATTAAAAAGTTTTACTAATCTCCTGCTTAAAATGGCTTTTAAAGCTGTGTTGGAGCCAGAGCCTTGGTTTAGGGCCCTGTTCCCATTGATGAATTTTCTTTGGGATTCATAGAATCACACAAGGTAACTCTTATTTCTTCTTTGTCTCGGGCACATCACAGCTAGTGATGCTTTGCTAAATATTCTGATTTTTAAATACATCCCGAGGGTCTTGGCTATGAAATCCCTCAGGGATTTTGGGGTTGAGCTGTGGGAAGGGGGCACAGGATGCACCAGTGCCTCCACACCACTGTTAAGAGCTGAACTTAGCAGGGGTGAACACCCCTGAATTTCTGCATTTTTGGCATTTTGGGAGGTTGAGAGGCTCAGGACACAACATTTGGGGTCACTAAATGGGATAAATACTTTTCCCTGCACCCTCTGGATGCCTGTGCTGGAGTGTGGGACAGGATCAGCTCTTTCCACCTCTAACGGATTTCAGCTTAGCTAAGATTTTTTTTCTTCTTTCTTTTTTTTTTTTTTTTTTTTTGTCCCTGATGCCTTTTTCCTTCAGAAATAACTGTTTATAATCAGTTTAATGCAGATAAAACCATTACTTCTTCACTCTTCAGAAACTCTTTATGCTTCTTAATTAAAGCTTTTGTCTGAACACAAAATAATTAATACATAAAATGAAGCAGAGGGAAAGAATCGACTGTGAAACCAGTCACTCAGTTGTATATTTAAACAATATTTAATCATTAGAGTAACACAGTGCTTGCACTTTTGGAAAGAAAACAAGCCTTATACTTCATGTTTATTTAACACTTTGACTAGTTCATTCTTGGAGGTATGAAATGAGGCTTATAGAGTGCCAGAGCAGTAAATCAGACATTCTGAAAATTACTGGGTCTTAAACAGTAGTGTCATTTTAAACCTAAACAGTTCAGTGGTGCACCAGCACATAAAAGTGACCTCTTAGAACAACATCTACTGTTTACACTGAAAGGCAAGGCAAGGAAATAAAAACAAGGCATAAAATATGGTGCAGTGAGGATGGCATTTACTTGTGTTTCTGCCTCTGCTCTGGATGCTGATGGGTGTGATGACTTTCACAGAATTAATGCATTAAAGTCAGTTTGTGCAAAAAAAAAAAAAAAAAAAGTCATGGATATCACATGTGTGCCCAGACCAACTGTGTGTAACCAAAATTTTGGGCAGCTTATCTCACCCTAGCACTTTCCACCTGAGTATTGACTCAGATTTTAAGCCTCATTTGGGTTGCTCACTTTACAACCTTTTACATTAGTGATCTCATGAAAGAATTTATTGTCGGGGATATTTGTAGAGGAAAAAACACAGGGGTTCAAAGCAAATTTTCCATTTCTTTTGTGGAGAGCGAATGCTGAATGTTTGGGTTGTAGGTGTGAATTGCTTGCAAGCACAAAGGCCCTGCTTCACCCCAGGTTGTGTACAGGGTTTATAACCAGCTCCACACTTGGCTTCTGAGCACAGAGCAACCACAGAGTTTGGCTCAAAAGTGAACATTTTTTGCCCAAATTGTTCATTAACGTTATTTAGCAAGCTGTACTTCAGAGAGGAGCAGGCAGAGGGGGTTTTGGGTGGTGTGTAGGTGAATATTTGCAGTGACACCTGGAGATTCCCCTTCCCCAGAGCCATCAGTCATTCCTGGTGATGCATTTAAAACCTCTTCCCAAGTCTGTCCCACTTCAGGGCTGATCCAGGTTTATTTCCCAATCCCGGAGGATTTCCCAGTGCTGTTCATTCTCCCAGTGGGATAAATGGAGGCAAAAAGCAAAAGCACCTTCCCAGCTGGCCAGGCTGGATGCGGCACGTGGACTGTCGCTATTGGGCACAAAATGAGCACACAGCAGCTTGGAAAGTTCAAAGGAGAAAAAGAACCACTTTTATTTCTGATCTCACAATATATAGAATCCCAAAAGTGGCAGTGGATTGGAGGATGGAAGTGCCACCTCTCCAACCACCCTGGTCAAACCAGCAGCCCATCAATTCTCTCCTCCCACAGAGAAGAATGCAAAACAATCATTATTTACATGAACAGTGTGTGAGAACCCCAGTAGAAATATGTAAACATAATCAGAAGGCTGAAGAAGTTTTATGAGAACTTTAAAGATTTCAAAAGAAGTATAAAAGAAAACTTAGCACTTCTAAAAATCAGGGCAACACGTGGACCAGGCTGAGCTCAGACACTCCTCTGGTCAGCCTGGCCTGTGTCCCTTTAGGAGCTGCTGCTGGGAAGAAAAGCTCTGCTGGTCCTGTTCCCAAAACACTTGTCAGTAAGAGATGTGAATTTGGTTTTTTTTTTTCTTGGTTTATTTTGTAGGATTTTGAGCTTGTTTTTTTATTTTTTTGTCTGCTCGTTTGTTTTTTGTTTCATTGCTTTTTAAAATTTTTGGGGGGGTTTTTGTGGGATTCTGAAAAGAACACATTTACATTTATATTTACATTTAAATTTGCATTTACATTGACATTTGCATTATATTTACCTGCAAATTTAAATTTGAAGAGCACACGGAATGTGATTTTTATTACGTTGGATCCTGAATGAACAGAACATTGAAACTGTAATTATGAATATTTTACAAAAGTGAACCTTCAATTAACTGTATCAGTTGTGTTTGTGAACTGTGGAGAACCTGCATTATTAATGAACACACAAGGTTAATATTAGTTTATTTATCATTTGGAATATGGCTTTTGAGTTAATCATACAAGTCCTGCCACGTTCAATTTTGATTAATGCAGGAAGTTCAGGCAGGCTTTGTTAAACAAATATTTATTATGTGTGATGCATTATAAAGTAATAAAGCATTTTTCCTCCATCTCAGGTCCTATATACAAACATCCTCTACTATGGTGAGGACTTTAACATGTCAGCAAACATCCTCTGGTTATGAGGACAACAAATAAATCATGAGAGTCTCCTGTGTGATTTTTTTTTGTTTTTTAATTCAGATTTAATCCCTCTTGCATAGAGGAGGCTGCAGTGTCCTGCAGAGTGTTCTGCTCCCCCACGTGGGATTGAGGATATTTGGTCTAATTCACCCCCTTCCTTCTATTTTTACCCCATTTCAGTACAGTTGGGCTACTTTGAAGTCCAACACCATTTGTAGCATGGCAAAATTATTCCAATAATGAAGAATTTCAACAGCTAAATTACACTTTTGGGAAGTTTTGTCTCATTCTTTGCTGGCCTGAGGGAGTCTGGGGCTGGGGAAGGAGTGACAGGGCCTTCCAGCAGAGCTTGGCCAGTGGATCCTGTTTGGAATGGAAGGAGGATTTTGGATGTGAATAAAAAAAAACTTCTTTGCCATTCAATTTTTTTGTGCAACACAGCATTGTCAGCCATGAAGCTTTAACAATTTAGAGTGAAATCTGATATTGTTAGGAATGCCAAGCACTCTTAACATGGGGTTTGGTTTAGAAAAGAGTTAAGGCTTAACCTAAACCTCAGTGAAAGCTGAGAGACCAACACAGCACCTTGGTTCAAGTGTCTGAGGCTTAAAAAATACTCCCTGAGTCACAAGACTGAAGGTATAAATCCCATGAATTGCCACACAGATAATGAGTTTCTTCTGAATGACAATTTTGGCAAGTTTGTGTTGGGCAATAGGCCGCATCTTAAAAGTGTTAGGAGGATTTAAGATTATTTTCTTTAGGGGTAAAATATGAATTTTATTTTAAAATTTGTGACCACAAATTTATCCTATATAATTTCTGTGTAATTTGTTCTGATTTAATGATGCTCAGGCCCTCCCCTTATACAATCAAAGCAGGGTCTTAGTTTGGAAAGGCCTGTGGATGCTTCAATGTTCTTTATTTCTTTTTTAATATTAAAACCAATTTTTTTTTTCAATAAAGATTCTGTCAGCAATGCACACATTTAAATTCATTTTTTCTCTTTGGTTTGGTCAGTAAAATAAATAAACAGTTGGGCAGTACCTAAGTTGGGAAGGGCTCCATCCTCCTTGAGTGTTCATGGAATTCAGGCGTGTCTGCTTTAACCAGTTTCAGAGTAGCAGTTACAATTTTCATCCATAATATATGATCAGTTTGTAAGAATTTCCTTTACATGTGAGAAACAGACTTAATGCCAACGTTCTCAAATTGGAGTTAGTTATAAATAATGCACTAATAGATGTGAAAGAGCGTAAATGATTCCTTTGTGTGGTACCTGCGAGGTTGTTAGTGCTTCTTTAAAAAACAAACAAACCCTCTTTTGCAGGATATTTATTCCCATCTCTTCCATCAAAGGGGTTGCAGTCTTTGTACCTCTTTATGTAAATTAAAAAATCTTTAGCCAGTTCTGTGTCAAAAATAAATAGTTGAATGAGCTCGCAGACAACATTTATTTTGTATGTACATTAATGGGCACTTCCATTTTTTCCTGCAGGCTAGAATCCACTTTGAAATTCATGTTTGATAAATTCCCTGGCTTTCCGAGTAATTTAGCTGTCTATAGGGCTGTTGATCCTTTGAGTGTATTGCTGAACCATTGGGACTTGTGCACCACATCTGCATATCCAAGTTCAAATATATACTCAAGATGATTGGTTTAAACTTTAAGTTGTTGATCTTATTCCTGATAGATTTGTTAGATTGTCTCCCATTTCATTTCTAAAATCTGTGCCTAATCCATAAATACCCCTTCTTAAATATGTCTCCAATAAATTCACTGATTGAGTTTGTCATTCTGTAAGCACAGGGCTGAATTAATATTCAGTGTAGCCTGATAATCTTTAGACACAATGCTGGCTGATGCTGCGGGTGTCAGTGGAGCAGGGCATGCTCAGCACAGCCCCAGCAGAGCTGCTGCTCTCCGAAGTAGCAAAATTCCTGGGAAAATTCCCGGGAAAATTCCCCTCATTCCTCCTGAGCTTTTAAAAGGGGACCCAGTTCTCACTGGGGTATGCAATGAGCGGGCAGGGGTTGGGATCATCAGCGTTCCCGAGGCTCAGGTTCCTTTGGCTTTGCATTTTCTCTCTCTCAGATGGTTGAAGTGTTCGGTTTGAGCCCTCGGTGAGAGAGGATGGAGCAGATGAACCCCAAATTTCAGCACTCTGAGAGCTACAGCGAGGCAGAGCCACCTGCAGATTCCAGCCAGGCTGTTCCAAACCTGGTCCTGAGCTGCTGTGCAATCCCCTCCAGGCCCAGGAGCTCCTGCCCTGTCCTCTCCTCCTGCTCCCAGAGCTGCTCCCAGCCCGGGCGGATGCAGGGATAAAGGATTGGAGTTTGGAGAGGCACCAAACGAGGGGAACAAGGACCTGCAGGGGGTTGTGTGAGCACAGGGTGATGCCTCAGCTTTGGCTTTTCTATTTTTCAGGTTCTGTGCTGCTTTAGTGTGGAGTTCTCATCTTCACATCAGGGGATGGTGAGCTCTCTGCACAGAGCAGGGAGACAAAACAATTCCTGCTCCAGCTGGGCACCAAGGACAAATGATCCAAATCTCAGCCCAGGAGCACAAATACCGTGGGCTGGAGAGAGAAAAACAAGCAGGATGGGACTGCCTGGGCTGAAGCTGGAATGGGACAATGAACTCCAAGGTGCCAATGGAGCAGAACTGATCCCAGGGAGAGCCCCCGGGAGCGCTCGTGCATTTTGGGACCATTTTGGCTCATTTGGGTGCAGCCCTGGCTGGGCTCTGGTGCTGCCCAAGGTGGATCCATGAGGAGATCCTGTAATAAATCCCTGCTTTATTCTGTGACTCTGCCCAGCCTCTGCTCCAGGGCAGTCTCACAAGGCATCAAGGGCATCACTTCCAGCTTTCACCTCTTTCTCGTGAACTCCTTCTAAATGTTGTGGGCACCCCTCTGATAAAGAAAGGGGGCATTTAAAAATGTCCTGTGAATGTAAATTAATTCAAAGCTCTTTTTAAGCATAAGATCAGCCATTCTGTTATGAAACTACTTGTCTGGTTTGCTCTGAGCGTATCCAAATGCACTGCGAGGTAGGAGAATAATTCAAATAATTTAAACTTGGAACTACTGGTAGTTTGAAAAGCCTGATCTAGTAAAAGCCCTTGAAACAAGATGATCTTAAGATCACTTCCATCCCAGAGCATTCCATGACTCTGTAATTTATTTTCTTGTTATAATTTTAGGGGATTGACATTTATTTTCTTTTTCTATTTAATAAATTCCTTAACTTTAGAAGACTCTGTTTTGCTTTCTGGAGGGGTGGGATAAGGCAAGACTGTGGGTGCAATAACCTATTCTGACACCAATATAACAAGAATTTCAATTAAATCTTCTTTTTTTATTTCTATTCTTTATAAGGAATTATTCTAATAATATACCTTGTGTGGTCTTTCAAAGTAAATTCCAATAAGTTCCTTGTCTTAATTAATAAACTGATCTGACTAGTGGTATCAAGAGTCAAATTTAGAGTCTCTGGGGCCTTTTTGTGACAGAGAGGAAAAGAAATGCAGTGGGGAGGATTTTCCTGCTTGTGTGGAAAACCCTCCACATGAGGGCTTTTGTGTTATTATTTTGGTTTTTATGTTATTATTTTGATAGTTTTGTTTTAGTAATATCTAAAAACTTCTCTTTGATTTAAAACTTAGTCATGGTTTAATGAACTGAATTGATTTATTTTGCAAAGATTAGAGAAATGCATTTTCTAGTTTTAAATTGTGGTTTTAAATTGTAGTTTTAAATTTAAATTATATAATTATATATATATATATATATATATTTTGTTTGTCTCACAGAGGTTAATGTTTATTACTGAATGTATTTTTAAGGTGTTTTTAAAGATTATTTTTAAAATACCTTTTGTATTATGCTTTTTGCTTTTTGTAGGGGGGAAAGATGTGTGCAAGTGCCCCTGAATGGGGAGAGCCCTCAACTCTGACCTGAAATTTTTCATTCTACACAAAATCCACTTTTGTCAGAAGCAGCACCACAGTGCCACCATATTTAACTTGATTTACTGCTTTGCTCACTTAAATTAACAAATAGGTCCATACTTCATCGAGGTAATTAGGCACATCTATAACCTTAATAATGTGACTTTCTCACAGGTGCAGTCCTGCTGAAGTCCATCAGCCAAACTTTGTCTTCCCAACTGAGCACATCCAAAGCTCTTTTCTCCAGGAGATGCTTCCCACTTGTGTCCTTTTATTTTGGGCTGTTGTCAATCCTTTCCACAAACTGCTCTGCATTGTCTGAAGAGCCCCAGTGTGTGTGGTTTGGAACAGCCACTGAAGGAGTTTATACCCAAAGTGCCTTTAGATTGGTGATTAAATCACTTTTATCAATAAAACATGGATTCTGCTCATGGAAAATAGCAGAGCCAAGCTTCAGCATCCTTCTGCTCCAAGTCAGTGCTTGGGAATTCACATGCTGTGCTTCCAGGGCTTTGTCCTGCTGTTTTCTGCTCTGGTTCCTTTCTCTGCTCACTTGATCTGGGATATTGGGCTCCAAGGCTGCTGTGATCCTATTTCTTGTAAGGAAGAGGTGGCAGAACTACAGGGAAAGCTCAGCCAAAGCTGAGGGAATTTCCTGGGTGGAAAGTGGGAGAACGTAGGCCCTGGTGCTCCTGGAAGGATTCATTAAATAGTTTGGGCTAAAAGGGACCTAAAAGCCCACCCAGTGCCACCCCTGCCATGGCAGGGACACCTCCCACTGCCCCAGGATGCTCAAAGACCCAATGTCCAGCCTGGCCTTGGGCACTGCCAAGGGATCCAGGGGTGCCACAGCTGCTCTGGGCACCTGTGCCAGTGTTTTACCACTCTCATCATAAAATCTTTCTTATACCTAGTCTAAACCTCCCCTCTATTCGTTTAAACCAGTCTCCCTTGTCCTATCACTGCAGGCCCTACCAAAAAGTCCATTCCCATCTTTCTTAGAAACCCCTTTAAATCCTTTCACCTGTTTACTGTCTATTTTTTTCCAGTGAAAACACTTCCTTAGCAGAGCGTGTCAAGGGATCAGAGACACAGTGACCACTTCTGTCTCTTCCCACTCTTCTCCTTTGCAGCTCTTCAGCAGGAATCAGCCTTAGAACTCACACTGGAGTAGAGTTTCTCCATCCTTGGAGTGTCACAGCCTCAGGAAGAACTCGATGTGTGTGTGTGCGTGCAGCAGTGCTGCCGTAAAGTTTGCAATCCAAGATTCGAGGTTTGGAGCAGTGCTCATCCCTGAAGCAGCTCTGGGCAGATCTGAGAATCAACCCAAGGTTTTGGGCTGGTCTAGAGCTTTGTGAACTCTCCATGGATTTCCCCAAGGAGTCAGGAGGTGTCTGCAGATGTTCAGGATGTGTCTGCCTTGGGTGGACCTGTCCTTGCCTGCCCACTCCATCTCCAAATGCTTCCGTGGGTTTCCTCCTCAATCCTCCTTGTTCAACTGGAGAGAGGAGATGTCCCTGATTGATACACCCCTGAATCCTGCTGGGCTCTGCTGGGGTCACTCCCATTCAATCTGACTTATTTCTGTATTTCTTCTGGCCTCTCCTCTCTCCGCAGAGCAATTCTGGGCGCTTTTCTTACATCTCAAACTTTTTCCTGCTAATTCTGAACTTCTTCCTTTGGGACTTCTGGGCATTTCTAAGAGATTCTTTGGGGCTCTTTCCATTGCTCTGCCACCCCCCTGACTTTTCCATCCCGTGATTTTGCCAGGTGAAGACTTTTTCTCCCACGAGCCCCTGGTTCCTTCCCAAGGTGCTGATTCCACCTTCTCCCATCCTCCTTCCCCTTCCCTCCCTCTCTCCCTCCGGGGGCCCAGGTTTGCTGTAGTCAATTTTTGTTTCATCTTGTAGTCAGTCTTACATAAATAGTGGAAGTTTGGCCTTGCCCCCGGTGATTGATGGGAAGGTATATTTGTACATATCGATTGAGGTAAAAAATTAGTAGTTTGCAATAGGAAAGGCAAATTAGTCATCAGAAGGAAGGTGCTTGGAGTATTTTAAGAGTTTCTTGATTAATTCTTGTGCTGTGAGTTCTTCTGACAGTAAGTTTTATGTCCTGAGATGTGGGAGGATGAGGCAGTAGTATCAGGTTATTGCAAATTTTACTTTTACTCCTCGCTGATTTATTTTACTGGCTCTCACCACGATTAGACACAGAGGGCTAAAAATATCTTTATTTTGGGATGACAACTGCCCTTTTCTGGGCTGGAATGAGGAGTCAGGAAGGAGGGGGGAGGTTTTAGCTATGAAATTATTTTCCTTTTTATGAAAATTAATATTTAAAACAGCTAGCCTGTATAAAATCAAAATAGCCTTTATCCATGGTGACAAGCCCATCAGCTGGATGTTATCTCTAAAGGAGGAAAGGACTAATTCTGTGATACACTGATTAGGCTGAGAAGTAATTTTTTTCTCTGCTTACTTGACAATTTTCTCCCTAATCACCTCATTGAAAGTAGTTTTTAATAAGCATCATAGGAGGCTGAGATCTCTCGATCTTCCTAAAATACTTTCCACTCTTCCAAAGATGCTGCAGCATGTTTTTTAGTTTTCCTTTATTGCAAACTATAATAGAATTGTTCCCAATAAAAATTGACTTATATTTGGCACTTTTAATTTGTCCAAGAATAATTTAGATAGAAATTCCAATTACTTTGGAAGGAAGGCATTTGCTCCATACTCTCTGAGCTTGTTTAAAAGGAAGTCTTTGATAATTTGCAAGCATTTCTCATGAAAGGCAATTTTACTTAACTGGAATCCAGAAGGAAAAAAAAAAAAAAAAAAAAAGGATGCACAGAGGTTTCAATTTTTAAACTGATAACAAAGCACTGTATTTGTGCTGTTACATTTCAGCACAAAGAGGCTGCAAAATAACCTTTTTTAGTTAATGGGAGAAAAAAAGATTTAATTGCTGTGAAACACTTATTCTACATATTATCTCTTTGATTAGCAGACAGTTGTAAATGACTTATTCAATGTAATTGCAAACTCTGGCATGGAACCCAAACTGAATTATTTGTGTTTGCAGTCAGGGTGAGTTTGAACATTTTTAATTGCAGGATTTTTTTGAGTTTAGCAGAGGTTCAGTGTTTAGGGTTTAGATTTTTTGTGGATGCTTGAGTTTGGTGCCCATCAGGCTGGAATTTGGACACTCTGGTTAGCAAAGTGTGTCAGAGGAAGCACCAGCACTTCTCTTGGTGTCTGCTACAGCAGCTTCCCATCTTCCAAAGTTTCCAAGTCTGGTGGTTGAGTGGAAAAAATAATGGAATCAAGAATTCCTTGAGGTTGGAAAAGCCCTCTCAGACCATTAACCAGCATTGCCAGGGCTGCCTCTGTCCGAGTCCCCAAGTGCCACATCCAGGGCATTTTAAACCCCCAGGGATGGGCACTCAGTGCAAGGTGTGTGGGGTGTCTTTGCCACCCCATTCCCACCCTTTCTGTGCCTCACACCAAGCTGCAGCTCTGACCACAACAACCTCCTGCATCATGAATCTGTTCCCAGTGCTGGAATTGTGAAAAACTTCACTATAAATTAGGGAACACAATTGCTTCATGCCATGGCTGCAGAAGGCAGGAATATTCAGGTTGGTGTGAGAGGGAAGGAAAGGGTGAGAGTGAACGGGCAGAGTTGTGAGTGGGAAAACCGGGAAACCCCACAATTCTCCCTGCAAAGCTCCACCTGTGAGCTGCTGTCCCAAGGGGAAGCACCAAGAGGGGTTTTTCCATGAGCTCTTCACCACATGGTGATGACTGGCAGGTGGCAGCCACCCAAAATGCTGAGCCAGAAGGGACATGCCAGGATCCAGTCTGGAAGATGGTGATGATGGCATCAGCCCTGGCTGGGGGCACTGTCACACCCAGGAGCATCAGAGATAAATCAGGGGATAGCGAACAGAAAAGAGTAATTGTGTGAAGGATTTCAGAGGAGATCCTCAGCCTGTGCTGGTTTGGGGAGCTGAAACAGAGGTCAGAACGTGCCTCTGGTGGAGTGCTGAAAATGTTCCCACTCCTGCATGAGGTACCCACCCATCCTCTGCTGCAGTGCTGAGGGCCAGATATTAAACTGAAACATCTGCACTTCGAAATACGAATGTTTCCAAGGAGGGGCTGAGGAGGATTTGGCCGTGCAGCGTGTGTGAATAATTTTCTGCGGTTCGTGGGAGCGCCGGGAGCAGTTGGGGAGGTGAGGATCCTCTGCAGGTGGCTGCTCTCTGCCACCAGCTCGTGTCACTTCCTTCCCCACGGCGTGCCACTGTCCTGATGTAACAGAGACCCTCACGGGGGCTGATTTCAGCCAGGGTTGCTGGAACAAGAAGCAAAGCCAGGGTCATGTACCACATCACACGGGGCTCTGGTCGCGTGTGTCACGCAAAGTCACCACCCAGCAAACTGAGGGTGAACCAAAGCAGGAAAAAAGAAGGATCAGGTTATAAAAACCCAAACCACGCATGCAATTGCATATGCAAAGACCTTGTTTGGGTTTGTGCTGAATTTCCATGAGGAGATTTTTTTTTTTCTTTGCTGCAGCTGCACGGAATCACAGGATTCTTGTGAAAATGGAGCAGGAAGGGGTCTGGGCTGCCTCTGCTGCTCCAAGTGCACCTCTGCCACCAGCCAGGGACACAGGCAGGCAGCCAGAGAGGCTGAAAACAACTTCTTCCTCCTCCTAAATGCCACCAAGTGTGAGTAGAGCTATTTACTCTGGATTAACATACTCGATTTCTCTTTGAAACCATTGTTTTAGACTTTCCAGTCAGTTCTCATTAGTTACTAGTTTAGAAGCCCATGGTATATTTAGACATCATATACATTTGTCAGTGAAGAGCAGCTTAAATGATCTACTTTGCTCACTGCTTAATTATGTTATTTTACTGTTCCTGAAAACCTGACACAAGGCAAATTTACATTACTGTGCTCCTAATTAGCCAATAATCCTTAAGGATTTGAATGATACATACCCAAAGTAATTTCCTCGTTCACTAAATATGAATTTCCTTACGTTAGGTTAAGAAGATGGCACAATGACAGCAGGCATCTTGGTGATGACAGCTCTCAACATGTTTGTCTCCGGAGTCATAATCTATTAAAAGACACATATAATGATCTCAGCACTTTCTTAAAGTGTAGAATGTGAAATCAATAGGGCTGTGTACAAAGGGGAGCAAAATTTACCTCTTTTAACCATTGTTAAGTTGTCCAGCACTCCAGGATACTGAGAGGTGAAAATATTTATAGTCCTGCTTTTCTAAATGTCTCAGCTGGATCTCTTCAGTTGTTCATTCAGCATCTCTGAAGCTTCTCAGACTGAGTGAAAAGGCAGATGTGGAGGAAGCTGCTCCAAAGGAAAGGCCTGGCAGGCTCCTTCCTGCCTCAGACACCTCATTTGGTGCCTGATTCTGCCCCTCTATTGACACCCAGCCTGGAGCCCTGGATCCCGGGATCCTCAGCACAGGATGGATGTGGAGCTGCTGGAGCAAATCCAGAGGAGGCCATGGAGATGCTCAAAGGGCTGGAGCCCCTCTGGAGCCAGCCTGGCACACCTGGGGGGGCTCACCTGGAGAGGAGCAGCTCCAGGGAGAGCTCAGAGCCCTTCCAGGGCCTGGAGGGGCTCCAGGAGAGCTGCAGAGGGACTGGGGACAAGGGATGGAGGGACAGGACACAGGGAATGGCTTTAAACTGAAAGTGGATAGATTTAGATGGAATTTTGGGAAGGAATTCCTTGCTGGCAGGGTGGGCAGCCCTGGCACAGGTGCCCAGAGCAGCTGTGGCACCCCTGGATCCCTGGCAGTGCCCAAGGCCAGGCTGGACACTGGGGCTGGAGCAGCTGGGACAGTGGAAGGTGTCCCTGCCATGGCAGGGGTGGCACTGGGTAATTTCAAGGTCCCTCTCAACCCAAGCCATTGTGGGGTTCTTTTATGCAAAATACAGCATTTCACACCTGGCTTTGTCCTGTCTCTGGCCACTGAACTCCTGCTCTTGGAAAGATCTTGTCTTTGTCACCACGGCTGTTGTTGGACTGGCTGGGGCGTTTTGGGGATGGTAGCAGTTTGTGTTTTCCACTCTAGACAGTTTAATTTAATGCATTATTACATTTGGTCCAGATGCTACAATGATGGGTGCATAAAAATAATTAAATACGGATAAATAGACCGTAACAACTTCACCATTTCCTGTTGTAAGTTACGTATCAAAAATTCAGCGCCAGAAAATTACTTTAATTTCTAACTAGTGCAGGAAAACTTTCCATGGACACTGTGACTGGCAAACAGAGATCAGTGCTAATCCTTATCCACCTGTCCACGACTAAAATTCTTGGGGCTGAATGGAAATGTAAAATTTTCAATCTCATTCTATAACTTTTCCAGTGATTTTGCTTGTGAAATCAAACCCCTGAGTGTAGATGTGGTGGATAAAGGCCACCTCTTTTCTCTGCCACTCCAACAGCTGTGGCATGAGATGAGGAGATGCTCCTGCCTGGAGAGATGCTGTTGGTCCATGGTTGGGAGCAATGGTTGGAGCTGAGGTTCCCAAACCAAGCACCAAGGAAACAACAGCTGGTGATTCCTGTTGCCTGCACCCCTGTATTGACACTCACATTCTTCTTAGCTAAACTACTTGTGCAGTTTTAATTGGATGTAGTTTATTTTTTTTCCATATCACAAACTGTTTTTTGAAATAATTCTGGCCTTTGAAATGTCTCCCAAGGGGTTTGAATTCATGGTGAGTGAAAAGGCTCCACTGCACAGGGAGACACGGATGAACAGATGCTGAGACTAGAACAGGAACTAGAACTAAGGCTAAGATGGGAACATCCCTTCTGAGACTAGAACAGGAAAATTAGATACTCTGGAGGTCTCTGTTTGGGCAGTGGGAGGAGCAGAAATGGACCCTCATATTCCAGGACAGCAGTGCAGGAACCTCTGTGGAAATAAGTGATGGAGGTGCCTCATAAAAACAGGATAATAACATTTCAGCCTGCTTTGCTTAAAAATAAATGAGTAGGGTGCTTGGGGGAAGAGAAAAACTATCCTGCCAAGAGAAAAACTGCCCTGTGATGAGAACAGGTTGCAAGAGCCCCCTTTATCTGCCCCTTGGCAGATGCACACTGAGCCCATTCCTTGTTGAAGTTCAGGTGCTTCCTGCAAGGCACTTCCCATATTTCCTCCAAAAAAATGTGTGGGAATAGCTTTAAACCCCACTTTCATTGTGTGGGTTCACATAGGGTTCAATCCAGGGAAAGGATGGTGGGGTGCTGAGTCCCCATTAATTTCAGTGGGAGTTTGCCTTGAATGGGGGAATTTGGGAGAGGCTGAGCCCAGGATTTGTGTGTGTTTGCTCACGGATCAGCAAGGCACACGCATCTGCAATTGAATATGCACTTTGTTAGGTTAAGAAACATTTCTTTATGCTCTGCAAAGCAAGTGAATAAAATCGAGGGGGAAATATACACTGTGTCAGCTTGCCTGTGTGGGGAAAAATACTTTATTTTCTGTTGTAAAGACAAAGAGTACAGAAAGAATAAAAGCCGTAGTGTGTATGATCATCCTATATAAGCACAATAGTAAAGCACTGTGGTACCAGTCGTGTTGTGAACTTAAAGCCACCCCTAATTAAACTGTCTGCATCCCCCAGCATTTCCCTGTAATGATGTCAAGCCGTGCAGCAATTAGTTGTCTCTCTATGAATGTAAACACTGTTTGTAAATCATATAAATTTAACCTGCTTGGCTTCTTGAAAAGCTCCGAAAAGGGAATTAATTAATATTGTGGATTTTGGAGTTCTGATTTATTGGGTCGGTTTTTGAACGCCTTGATCTAATGTTTTCTGTGGTTCGTGGCAATTAATTTTGGGAGCAAAGGTGGGACTTATTAAAAAAATGGGATATCATTTGGGGTGGGACTAATGGTGTGCACGGAGGCGTGCAAAATATTTTATTGCACTAACACAACTGCTGGGGGTTTCTTTTAAATTGAGATTTAGTCCATTCAAAGGATGCAAGTGACCTGACCTTTCAGCGTTCTGCATTTTGCACCTCCTGTACTACTTCAAGCTAATTTGAATGTGAAGTTTGAATCCTGAAGAAAGATGCCCTTCTGCAGTAGTTCATCTTCTCTTTAGAGATCAGACTAAATGCCCGTGGCAATATGCTGGGAAACACAGCACATTACCATGAAATAGCTCCATTAGAGACAAAGAAATGTAAACAAAACAAGCACATTTGCCACTGGTTTTAGCTCAATTATATTTCTCCTATTGATGGTGTTGCCTAAAATGAAGAAGTGCTCCAGACCTAAATTTAGTAAACCTTTTGTTGCAATTTACTCCAGCAAAACCTCTGCTGCTGGAGGTGGATGGTTTACCTGAGCCATCAGCTACATAGCACGTTTATGGTTATTGTATTTTACAGGTTGATAGATTTTTATATTCTGTCCAAGTCAGGATCTTACACCACCTGGTTTATTATTTAGTAATTTACAGTGCAGTCAGGCATGTTTGGTTTAATGTAGGATAAACTTATAAATCTATTGTTCCTCCAGTTGCTGGGGTTGGTGTGCAATGAACTACAGAGCTTGATGCGTACATACATTTCAGCTCTGCTTATTTTCTTTGATAGGGAAGCAGGCAATAGATAACACAGTGACAGTGGCATCCCAGGGGACAGCAAAATGTGAGAGCAACACACCGTCAGGTTAGTAGGTCATTATTGTATGAGCACTGAGCCATTAATTGACTACTGTACCAGGCTCAATCTGTGTCAGATTATGGCTTTTGGCAGCAAGAACTGTTATCTAATAGCTAACTTTGTTTCTTTACTGCCTTTTTATTAGGTTTTTGGATAAAATTATACCTAAAAAGGTAAATATATTTGTTGCACTTAAAAAAAAAAAACAAAACAAAACAAGCCAGCCGAACCAAACCAACATACAGAATAGTGGTAATGTCAATAGGTAAAAATTCCTGTGAGGGAGCAGCTAGCAGAGCTAATATTTGTGAGTATTTTTTTACAAACTTGGCCAGTCAGATACTTCCTTTAGGTGCAATAGATGTTATGGGTGCAAAACTATCAGGAATTGATAGGTGGTGCCTGAATTATTTTGTTAATCTGTAGCATTGGGTGGGAATAAGAGAATACCCAGACTATAACAACAACAACAAATATAATTTGCACAAACTTCGCTGATTTCTACTAAAATGTGCCTTAAAAAGAGGGGAATTATCAGTCCTGGCATGGGTGATGGTCAAACAAGAGACCCAGCTTGTGGCAGAGCTGTGCCCTCTTCCCCCTGAACCTGGCTCGTGGAGCAGCTCCAGGGCTGAGATGTGTGATAAGGGAAGAAATCAGTGATGTGAGGAAGATTTGAGGGGAAAAAATCATCTTCCCTTTGGCCACTGGCAGCAGGCAGGGTGGCCCTCAGCACCCTGTGTCCATCAGAAGGCAAATTCCCAATTTTAGGAGGCTGTGGGAGGCTGAGGATGTCGGTGCTCAGCCCAGCGCAGGTGAGGCAGGATTTTGAGCTGGGTTTAAGGATAAATCCTGCTGATGCTCAGAGGTGATTTCAGGTTTCTGCCATCTTTCAGCTGAGATCTTTGGAATACGTCAGGCTGGGGCTAAGATGCTGTTTTAGCTCATCCCTGCACCTGCCAAATCCAAATCCAGGTGTTTCAGCCCAGAGGAGAGCATGAGTTAAAAATTGCTCAGGT